>NC_056741.1:1319363217-1319663217 GCF_019279795.1 Protopterus annectens | reverse complement strand
AGCACTTACAGTACTCAGGTCAGGAACATCCCCCTCCGGTGTGTTGCCCTGTTTCCACAGTGTATGTTGTTAGAGGTAAATCCCCAATCCATCTGAGATGCTGTTTGCCAAACAACAGATCTAGTACCTGCTCACAGTGAATGAAAAGGGCCAACACCAACATGATGTTCATAGATACTGGAGTGTGTTTCCATGCAATTGGCTATGGAAATGTTACCACAGCTGTTCCAAATACAATCAGCTAAGGGAGGGCTGCAATTTGTGCAGAGGCCATCAGCTGATCATGTACATCACTGAAAATACACATGCTGCTGCCTAAGCAAAGCAGGTGTAAGTCTCCACATCCACCACAGAGGGAGTGAGAGAGGCAGACAGAGGCAAAGACACATCAGGGAGGGGAGGGAGTGTAAAACCTAAGCATGTTTGTGTCACACACCTACCAGCAAAGGGTATCACACCCCTGCACTGTGTCGTACTATCCTACTTGTATGCAGTTATTGGATGTGCTACATTGGTTACATGTTGTGGAGCCCTCAGAACGTATATGTGCTGGTGAGTGACATCTGCAACAGGGATATGGTAGCTATACAGTAGGTGTAGTACACGTGCCTGTCCGCATGTACATTTGTCAGCGACAACACAGCCACATTCTCACAGGGACGCACACACATTGACACACTTGGCAAGGCCAGAAATACAACCCATCACTAGTGAGATTGCCACAACACAATACTGTGCAAGTATCACATCCACCACAGGGGTCACACAGAGGTGATATGGGCAAAGGGTATGGGGAGGTGTCCGACATCAGACAGCATGCTTCAGTATGTCAATGGGGGTTACAGTGAGTGTGGATGTGATTATACGCATCATACAACACACACGCAAACACATAGGGTGCCAGTACTGACATGCATGTGTGCATTTCTGCATGGATGTGTGGTGCCAACTGTGCCAGACTGCTATACAAGGCTAAGTGATGGGTATACCTTGGCATCAGGCCACATGACGATGGTCAGCATTGTGTCTCAGGGCTGTGGGTTCTGCATTTGCCCACACAAGTGTATCCCCCATCCAGTCACCTGGGTGACTATTGTGTGTGGCCAGTGCTGTGCATCACTTGCCATGTATGTGTTCCTTAGTCCATGATATGCTTGGTGTCTGGGATGTGCAAACCTCCCACATGCATGTACAGTGACATGTGGAACCGTACCCGGGGTGTCTGGCCCATATTGTGTACACCGATTATCAGCAGATGTGTCAGTCTTGGCCACCTGTGGTGGGAACTGGCAATGGAAGACAGATTTACCCTGCACCTACATTGACAGCATGCTAACAGCATTCCCTGGTGTCAGTGGCATCTGTCCATACAGGGCATGTTTTCAGGCATGGTATGTCCTTTGTGGGTCACATGTGATGGCACCACAAATGTTGCAGGTGTCCAGTGGGGAATATGGGGAAGGTGCACTGTCTGCATGTACGTGCCTACTGGACAGATGGACAGGGTGCCATACCCTCTTTAGCCCACTGCAATCACTCCATAGTTACTATCAGTGGCCAATATGCAGTGTACTACCCACATATTGGCTGTTGCCTGTGTGCGTTTGTGGGGGTGGACATGGGTTGAGAGTGTGCTCTGGGTAATACTAGGGTTGCTAACTGTGATTGCCTGGCCTTGATGTCACGTATGGGTATGGATTTGCACCCCAGCCTTTCGGCTATTTCACATCTGTTATCCCTGTATGGTGGACATTGTGATACATACTAGGGCCACCATATAAGAAATTTGCAAAACCCGCTCCACATTGGGCCCAGGTATCACACACTCACACCCACCTCCACACAGGATACGAGTTACACACACAACTGTCATGTCTGTGAGTAGAACCCCTACCTAACTAGTTTATTACACTACAGCACTACGCAGGTATAGTAAGCGCCACAGAGATTACTGGATTACCTCTTCCCCAAAGGTGTATATCACATTGGATGACATCAGCAAGATTGGCAAAGTAGGACATCCGACTTGTAGTGAGTGTGGCTAGGCTAAAATGCATTGCTCCCTACACAGACAGTGACACACACACACAAAACATCCACAACTGACATGTGTGGGTATAGAACCCCTAACAGAGGTCTATATCACACTACAGCATGGAGCTGTTGTAGGACGCACCACATGGATTGCTGGAGAACTCTTTCCCCAAAGGTGTATTTCACAATGAATGACATCAGCAGGATTGCCAAAGTAGAGCATTTGAAATGTACAGAGTGTGACTAGCCTAAAATGCATTGCTCCCTGCACAGAAATTGGAACACACACAAAACATCCAGAATCGCCATGGGTGGGTATAGAACCCTACCAGAGGTCCATATCACCACTACAGCAGTATGCAGTTACAGGACACGCTACGGAGATTACTGGGCTACATGCTTCCCAGAGGTGCATTTCTAGGTGGATGACATCAGCTGCCTTGCCAAAAATGAGCATTTGAATTGTAGGGAGTGTGACTACCCTAAAATGCATTGCTCTCTACACAGACAGAGTCAGACAGACACACACACAAACACACACTTGCCATGTCTGGGATTAGAACAGCTACCTAACTAATTTATCACACTACAGCAGTATGCAGTTACAGGACACATTACGGAGATTACTGGGCTACATCCTTCCCAGTGGTGTATTTCTAGGTGGATGACATCAGCAGCCTTGCCAAAGATGAACATCTGAATTGTAAGGATTGTGACTACCCTAAAAAGCATTGCTCTCTACACAGACAGACAGATACGCACACAGTTGCCATGTCTGGGAATAGAACTCTTTACCTATTTTATCACACTACAGCAATATGAAGTTATGGTACGCGCCACAGAGATTACTGGGCTACAACTCTCCCAAGGGTATATTTCACAGTGGATGACCTCAGCAGACTTGTCATAGTAGGGCTATAGGGAGGGCAGTGTGTGTGCATGGGCCATAACTTATTCATCTAGAGGTTGACACGCCACATGCGGGCACACACTGGGTCATAATTCACAGGTATGTGTATACAGCTGCTAGATGAATACTTCCTTGTACAGTCATGTTTCACAGCTGGCACATGCACAAATAATCTGTAATGCTGACAGATACTGGTGGCTAGTATCTGCAGTGAGTGACATCTGAATCTCATGTGTTTGGGTCCCTTTGGCTGTATGCTGGGTGGGACAGGCCTGGATGGCTCACTGTCACAGTCACCCTCTTCCACACATCTAGGTATGTCTACCTTTGCCTTATTATAGTGTGTTGTCCTTACATATATGTCTGTATTCCTATCCAGTGAGTGCAAGGCATGCGTGGTGCATACTGACAAGTGTCTGCACTAACAACTGCAACTGCCAGATATGTCTGGCCCACTGGTGATTGCAGACATGGTCTTCATGTGTTTAAGTGTGTGAGTATGCCCAGTATGGTCTTCTGTATTTAAATGTGTGGATCGAGTCCAGGTAGTTTGTACTGCAGTGCTGACTTTGGTGTTGTACACCGACAGGTGGCATGCTGTTTCTGCAGGGTATCCATCAAGCATTTGACATTGACTGTTCCTACATTTCTGCATAGGATGGGGGCCTCAACTGACTATTTCTATACAGGACAGGGGGACACACCTGACTGTTATTACATTACTACATGGGGGGGCACACTGGTCTATTTCTATGTCTATATAGGGTTGGGGGGCACACTTGACTGTTATTACATTACTACTTAGGGTGGGGGGCTCACCTGACTATTTCTACACAGGATGAGGGGGGCCACACCTGCCTGTTATTACATTACTACATGGTGGGGGGCACACTGGTGTATTTCTACACAAGGTTGGGGGGCACACCTGACTTATTACATTACTATGTAGGATGTGGGGGACACACATGACACTTGTACACATTTGCTATAACTGTACTGGTATGTCAGGTACTCCATTTCATTCTATATTGTTAACTATTATGCCGACTAGAGGCATACCAGTGTACTACAGATCATGGCTTTGGTTGCCCTACATATTACTGTCTGACTTCCTACCCTTCAGAACTAACATCCCACTGCCTGCCCTGCTGCAGTCTGTCTGTGTAGGCCTGGGGGGGGGGGGGAGGTGAACCATAGCCATTATTCAGGGGCCATGGCACAGGCTCCATTTGGGTTTGTCTACACCTGTCCTGCTGGCTGAGACTGTTGTTGGGTATGTGAGCCGCCCTGACTGGCATGTGTGGGTCATATGGACACACACATGTCGCGCAGCACATTTCCTGCAGTGGGTTTTGTCAACCTGTGTAGTACTGACTACTATGGTGACTCCAGTATGTGTTACAGATGTCATGGTGCCACTATGGGTGTCTACTGTCTGCTGCCATAGCATTCAGCCACCCAATTCTCATGCATGCTCACATCCATACCATAGATGCAGGTAATGACACATTCTACTTCATTCGGCAATTGATAGGTTGATTGACTTACCTTGAGGGTGTGACAAACTTGCGGATGGTGCTGGAGGGCTGCCTATGTTGGATGCACACAGTACACTCCCTATACATGGTTGAGCACAGGTACTGTTATGTTTGGCATCCCTTTTACTGTATGTGCGAGTCAGAGAAAGGTGTCATTCCCTGGGTCCCTACTGTAACAGTGTATGTGCTATGCGTTGTCTCTTTGCCGCTGCCTCGGCATACTGGGCACGCCTCCATCTGCCTACTGGGGCAGGCTCAGGTTGCTCCTCCTCCAAGTCACTCTATGCCTGTGCAGCCCTTGGCATTGGTGGGGAGCTGTTTGGCCCTGCCCCCTGCTGTTCCTGCTGCAGCTGTTTCCGCAAGATCATATTGTGTAACATAGCACATACCATAACAAACCATAACAATTTGGGTACATGGAGCTGGTGAGTACTGCAAGGCTCCACCGGATGTGTCCAGACACTGGAACTGTGCCCCGAGCATCCCAAACACATGCTCTATTATACGTCTGGTCTGTGCGTGTGCCTCATTATGATGTTTTTGTTCAGGTGTGTGTGCGCATTTCTGATGGGTGTCATGAACCACGACTCCAGTGTGTAACCAGCATCCCCCCACTAAGTGACCATAGAGGATGTTCCCATTGGCAATTCTCTGGTACAGATGCGTCAGATGCCATATGTGGGAATCATCATAGCTTCCACGGCAGCCAGCACACACATTCATTATAATGCCCTGGGCATCACATACAACCTGGCAGTTGATGGAGGGGATGCCCCTGCGGTTGATGTAGGCCCTACCCTGATCACTGGGTGGTGCTTTGATGCGTATGTGCGTGCAGTCTATAGCACCCACTACCTCAGGGTAAACTATTTGGTGGAAGAGACGCATATTGCTGGTCAACACCTCACGGGTGTTAAGGAAATATATGTGCTCACTGACATGTGCTGACATGGCATCCAGGAACTGGTGGAATACTCTGGATGCTAATGCCTATGAGATCCCCATGATATCCCCAGTTGAGCTTTGGGAGGTACCTGTGGCTAGTATTCCTAGGCCTATACATACCTTGGTATCCACTGGGATGGGTTCCCCTCGGTCAGTTTGGTGTGTCAGGTGTGGCCAGCACAGCTCAACAACTTGCTCTAGGAGGTCTCCATCCTCCCTATATCGCTCCACTACCTCCAGCTCATGTAGCCCCTGGTAGGTTATCCTGGATCTGTACACTCTTCTCAGTCTCCTCACTGTGGGTTGATTGGCAGCATTCACATCCTTCCCACCCTCAGCCTCTTGCACATATTGTTCTATGTTGCCTGCTGCAGCCCTTCTCATTTTTTAGGTTTGTTTGTTAAAATTTCCCCGGTTGTATACACTGGTGGTGTAGAGTGTGGGAAAAACCAGAGGGGAAGGTGTTTGCTTAGTTTACACTAGTGTTCTGGGCTGGGCTGGTCTGCTGCCTGTGTAATTGGCTGATTCTGATACATTTCACCTGCCAGCTAAGCTAGTTCTCCTTGGTTACCTTCTTACTGCTGTTTTCCCTTCCCATTGCCTTCCTGTTTAAGCCCGGGGGCGCACTGTGCAAACAGAGTGCTCAAATGTGCACAGAGCTGCTATTTCCTGTTTTAACCTCTTTTTTCATCATGTAAAACCTGCTTAGGCTTTGTAAAGAGTGCTATGCAAGTTTAGACACATTCCCTAGCTTAGCTAGGAGCAAACCCGAGCCATGGGCTCCAATCTGCTTACAGTATACCTGACCCCCCCTCCCCCATGATGTCACCTACCTCGTAGGCTTGCACCATGCTATTCCTACTCTTACACTGTTGGGACCCGACTCACATGTTGGGGAAAACTGGGATTCACTATCATTCCCCTCATTTGCATAGGATTGTCTGCTAATGCATAGTTACATGTCTCACACTGAGCCTCCCCGCATTAGCAACCACTACTCACTGGCCAGGTTGTCTTCTGCCTGCCATTAACTTGCATGGCAGAATAGTGACTTTAGTTAGACTGCTTATTTTAGGTTTATTTTATTGGTTTTCCCCCCAATTCTATTTGTGTGCCGCTGCCCTACACTTAAACAGCCGAGACTGAAAAAAAAATATTAAAGTTGATTTTTGTATTTATTTTATGTTTGCAATGCCAATGGCCTTATACTTGGCCACTGGCATGCTTACTACATGATATGCAACCTTTATTAGGAGCTGTCATAGCTCAGTTTTGGATTTTGCAGAAATGTACTCAGTTACTAACCGAGTACATTTCTGCAGATAACACTAGTCCTGCACTGACTGTTGCAAGCTTCCTGGATTGCAATATCACCTCATTTGCATAGAATTCTCCTGCAAATGGGGTGATTTGCATACCAGGGCTTAGTCCGTGCAGGATTAGTGCAGGAGCGCTTGTGAACACCCCTACAGGCTGTTCCTGGATCGCACGGAAGACATATTGCTTGCTTGAGCTCCTGCAAGCTTTTGAGAATCCGGGGGCATGCCTGTTTTTGGGTTCTCTAAAAGATCTGGTGTGGTTATTTGAAAATTACTCACACACAGAATATCATCACTATGTGGGACTCAGACCCAGGTTTGTAATACTAATCACAGATGACCAGTTTTATTAGTAAGAAAAACTATTAAACCAACTTATACTATTTTACAGGCAGGCCATGTGACAAATGTATATTCTTTTTCTGATGTATTATGTGTACTGCTCTGCTGTTACTTGCAAAACAACGTCCAAACAGCAGGTAAGTTACTAAGGAGTAAGATGTCACTGGAGGGACAAAGTTATAGAAACATCAGCAAGTAATCTATGAAGACATATAACTTAGGCTTTGTATTGCTCTGTGGGCATTCCAGTTCTTTCATATGTCTGAACAGATATATGTCGAAGAGGATATTATACTCAATGATTGTCCTAATGAGGGCTAAGTAAAGGGAGACAATGACATCTGTAGATCTAGTCACAATCCCTTTGTTTACAAACTGCACAATATAAAAGGCCTTTCTTACGACACTGGACACATGTTGGTAAGTAGTTAGGTCACTGTCCAGTGAGGTTCCCAAACAAAGGAGTCATCTCGCAGGGGTGTATTGTTAATGTGATAGTTCCCCGGGATAGACGACTTCCCGAAGGATACAATAATGCATTTTTTTGGCATTTAGTTTTAGTCCATGGCTCTGGCACCAGTTATTTCTTTGGGACAAACCCTCTTGCAGAATGGCAAAGTCATCTGGGGATTCAACAACTGCTCCTATCTTGCAGTCATCTGCAAACTTAGTTAGGGCCCTTTGGCACTGGCCAAAAAGGAGAGGTTCCAGCAATGAACCCTGGTGGACTCCACCAGTGACTGGTCTCTTTGTGGAGATAGCTTTCCCTATTTTGATCTCCTGTGTCGTAGCTTTCCCTATTTTGATCTCCTGTGTCGTAGCTTTCCCTATTTTGATCTCCTGTGTCGTAGCTTTCCCTACTTTGATCTCCTGTGACTTATCAGTCAGCCAGCTGGCAATCCAGTGAGGGGACAAGAGCATTTACTCCCAGTTTATTTAGCTCTTCTATTACTTCCGAGTGAGGGATTGTGTCACAAGCTTTGGCCATGTCGAGCTAGGGTAACTGGTTTACCTTCATCCAGTGCTTTGGTAAACTTTTTAAAGAAATTCACCAGGTTGAGTAGGCATGACCCGATCCTGACGAATCCAAACTGATACAGGTCCAGTGTTTGGAGGATCCATATCTCCTTATTGATTAACTCCATGATGTCTTTTCATAACTTTGCACATGGGACTGGTCAGACTTATGGATTTGTAATTGTCTGGGTCTGTGGAAGATCCTCCCCTGTGAGGGGAAATGACTGACTGTTTTTCACTTGCTTGGTAAAAAACCTGTATAGAAGGTGAGGTTAAGGAGTGCTGGGGTAGTTAAATCACAATTCATGCTATTTAAGACACATCCAGGGATATTGACAGGTCCCATCAGTGCAATATTTTTTAAATGTTGATAACACATTTAGGACTTGGTGAGTTATAACTTGTGGGATAGACAGAGGAGTAAAGTTTGAGCTGAATTTATCGGTCAGTAGATTAGCTACACCTTCAGCCTCAGTGTACGTAACATCATTCACAATCAGGTCAGTTCAATCCAATGGGATTCCCAAATGGGATTCCCATAGCTGCTTTAAAAGTGAAATGATGTTTTCCCCTTACTGCTGCTACAGCTGACTGCAGACACTCACATTTACTACACATTCTGGAGTAGGGTTGTGTTTATGTCTTGAAGGCTTGTTACCTGCAATCCAAACACTTCATACAGGATACTACAGTAGAAGATTTACATTTTGTTATTATTAATTAGCAACTTCCCTGCATGTTGCCATGCTGTTCGATAAAGCTTTGTCAAATTATTTACCGGATTGCCTTACAGAATATTTTTACAGAATATTTTTCTCTTTTAGTAGCTTTGTTCTGAGGCAAAATGCACCCAATAAAAAATAAGGAGCATAGTGAGTCACTCTGAAGCTGGTATGATGTCACATTTAAATGTATACTATTTAAATGTTAGGTTATTTGATGTTAATAATGTTGAAAGTGTAAAAAGCAACCTAGATGAGAAACAATGTTTAATTTCAATGATGCCCCTATGCTTTAAAGAAATCTGAATGTCCGTATTGCCAGTTTAAGCAATGGCACATACGGTGGAGTCCTGGAAAAGGTATTCTTTTCATTGTTTAACCCCTTTATCTCTTTCCTTGAGCCATACTTCTAGGAGACCAGCAGTACCGTGATGCCTTGTGATTTAAAGCAGCACAGGTCTTGTACATGGACTTTATAAAATATAGGATACAAGCAAGGAAGCCCGCAGGATTTGTTTTGCGAGGGGGGTGCAAACCCAGAGCTCCCCTATACAGCCCCACCCCCTCCACCCATGCAGCCCCACCCCCACCATCCACACAACACCCCCCCCCCTGCCCACGCAGCCATTCCAGTGTCCTATTACTTGGCTATTTCTCCCCATTTGTCATAGACACTGTCCAAAAATCTCAGTGTGCATACTGTTTTATGCTTTACTTCTACAATGATTACAGATATTTGGATTCCATTTACAACTTTTATTTCAAATTTTATAGCACAGACTGATAGACATTTACTAAACCTAAACAAAGCAATGGTCTTACACTGAAAACAGACTTAGCATTAAAACTTCTCTACCTTTGAAACCCACATTAATTGAAACAGCACTGAAACCCACATTCAAAGAAAATGCATCTGGCCAGTGGCAGGGTAAGTTTACCTTTGGGCTGTTTTCAAATAATAGGCTCCTTGCAAACATTTTTGGAACCATGCAAAGGTTCTTTGATTTACCTTCCTGACTGTATTAATTATACTATATAATAATTGAATTATATCTCTTGTATAATACAGCACCACTTGTTAGAGTGTGTTTTAAATTTATAGTTCTGAACATTTTTCCTTTAAGCAATAAAACAAATCATATGAAACAATAATGACAACCTGCCCAATTCAGAACTTTTCAACCATAAAGGGCCACTCAAACTTCTGTCATACAATCCACCAATATCAATCAATATGCAGAATCTCTGCAGAAGTAAACGTCATCTGAATAACTCCACATTAAAAAGAGATCTGAAACCAATAAAGAGGTTGTTACTTGAAAACAACTTTATATTACAGTGTTTCATTTACAAATTCAGTGCCTGTTGCCCTTGAAGAATAAATTGCCTATGTTACATTAAAATAAATGGTAAATATTGCAAAAGGGAATGGGTGGCAAGCAGAAAACAGGTTCATAGTTATTAAGTGTCTTATCCAAAGGATGACATACTGAGGACTGCAGTACCATACCCCCTTAAAATACAAATGTACATGCTGTAGGAATAGAACCTATAGCCGTTTGCATCAAGATGCAAGTATGCTACCTGCTGTGCTAACACTGTTTTAAAATTCTATACTACAATAATGATACCATTTGCTAAACAAAACAGTTGCACATTTTAAGCAGACTTAGCATGAGCAGCAGTAAACTTCTCTTCCCTTGAAGCTCACAATTCCTTGAAAATAAATTCCACCTGCTAGATCTAACTAGGGCATTTCTCTCTCTCTCCCTCTCTGACTCTGTCTGTCTCTCACACACACACACACACACACACACACACACACACACACACACACACACACACACACACACACACACACCTCAACTTCTTAGTGCAAGAAATCTGGGCAAGGCCTAAAATAAACAGGGACAGATTATAAATATTGCTTTCGTGAATTTATAAAATTGCTAGAATAACAGGATTTGTGTTGGCATGCATTTTTCTAAAGGATATGATGTCTAAAATTATTTAACAACTTCAATCCTTTTTAGGAGGAATATGGGGCAAAAATCTGGACATTCTGGAAAAACCTGGACAGCTGAGGGGTATGCTACCTCCCTTACAGACTTTGTCAAGATGTCCTCCTTTCCACATATTTTACTATGTTTACTCATTCCAGCCTTGACAATGTACATAAATAGATTTTGTCACAGTTACAACTTCAAACTCTGTGTGAACTTGGTGCTTGTTTTTGACAGAAAAGTAAAAAGTAACAACTCATGGCTATGTATATAGTTGAATCTCTCTGAACTGAAGTATTCCCTACCATGATGCTGCTTTAATAACTAGTGTGTTTGCATTCAGAAACTTTTACATTTTTATACTGAATTTTATAGCTACACGAATTAGAAAATAACCAATTTCCTTTTCAGAGCCTAAGCTAAAAAGTCCACTCCTTACAAGCACTCCTTCCCCTGGAAAACATCTATATATGTCACATTTCATGTTTTTTTCACTGGACATAATTGCTAAAAAGGGACAGGCATTCATTATACAACTGAGACCACTTGGATAAAAACTACATAGAACCGGGTCTATATTAGATCATCGAAACGGCAGAATTTCGAATGATCTAATATCGAATCCAATATCGCAAATGCTGAAAACAGCAAAGCTGCACAAAACCAAATTCTTTCCTAGGGAAAGAATTCGGTTGGCCGTTGTTGTGGCTTCACTGTTTTCAGTGATGCAGTGGAAAGTTACGGGTTGGGTTAAGGTAAGTGTGTGATTGTGCGGATGTTCGGGTTAGGGCGCGGGTTGGGTGAGTTAGGGTTAGGGCGCGGGTCAAGTGTGCGATTGTGACAGAATTTGAGGTTAGGGGCGGGTTAAGTGAGTTAGGGTTAGGGTGCGGTTCGGGTTAGGGCGCGGGTTGGGTGAGTTAGGGTTAGGGCGCGGGTCAAGTGTGCGATTGTGACAGAATTTGAGGTTAGGGGCGGGTTAAGTGAGTTAGGGTTAGGGTGCGGGTGAGGTGATTGTGAGATAGTGAGAATTTAGAGTTGGGGCAGGTTAAGTGAGTTAGGGTTAGGGCGCGGGTGAGTGTTCGATAGTGAGAATTTGGGGTTAGGGGAGGGTTAAGTGAGTTAGGGCACAGGTGAGGTGAGTGTGTGATAGTGACAGACCTTAGGGTTAGGGTCTGGGTTAAGGTAAGTGGATAGATAGTAGTGTATGTGCAGTGTAGTGTAGGGTTAGATGTAACTTTTAAATGTATGTGTGTGGATTGCTGCTTTTTAGTGTGCTTGTGGTGTCTGTGTTTCTCGGAACAGCAAATTTTTTCCCTGGGAAAAAATTTGCTGTTTTGAGGTTTCGATATTGTTAGGGTTCGGGTTTTGCAGTTTGATGTTATGGCATTCGATAATGAGCCTTTTCGATGATCTGATATAGACCCCATAGAACCTGGGAGTTAATGCAGAGTCCACAGCTAAAAACTTAATCGGAGACCCAAGCGCTGTGAGTCAGCAATGCTGTTCACTGCACCCTTGTGCCAGTGGTCAGTTGCTGTAACATGCATCCTGTCCAGACCACCACAGTCAGTCAGATATTGTGTACACTGCTGATATTTGTGATGAAAAGTGCAAGAAAATATGGCTAACTTGCTACTTTTAGATGCACTGCAATTCCTTCCCCACACAGTCCTTTTCATCAAAGGCAACTCCAAGAAACCTGAATTGCAACCGCTTTATTCTTTATTGATTGTGCACACCTCTTATCTCTATTTCACAAAAGCCACAGTAAAGTATGCCAGCTAGCTTTACACAAATGCACTCACTAGTTCTGCAAACTGAGAATAAAGCAAGACTGCATTTAGTGATGACTGCCCATGTCCTGGAGGGTTGTGGGTGTTATCCCCAGTAAGAATTTACTGTGACCCATCCACTCATTCACGTTCCTCTTGAATACTGTCATAGAGGTGCTCTGTTTCACATGAATTGGTAACCTGTTCCAAAGACGTGGCAGTCACTGGGAAATAAATCTGTCCCTCCAGCATATCCTATTTAAGTCACAGGCCATATTTAAGTCCCTGGAATGAGTAGCCCTAGACACTTTTGATTTACAGATATGCAGTAAGTTCATTAGGTTTGGGTCTTGGGTTGCTCTGTAAGAAGTCTATACTATACAGAGTATAGTGACAGGGGATTTTAGTCAGTCTTTGTAAGGCACATGATAGAGGCCCTTGATCTTCTTCTTTGTTAGAAACCCCTGAGGTCATTTGTATTTACCAGCAGCCAGGAGAAAGCTAAAAAATAATGGGGGACAAATGGCCAAATATCAGGGACTGATAGGGCCTTTATTTATTTAGAATGTTGCTAGAATAACAGGTTTTGCATTATCATACTTTTTCTGAAAGCTATAAAGTCGAAAACGTTTAGTCACTTGCTAGAAAAAAAAGTTACCAGCAGCAGACATAAAATTAGGGACAGTTGAGAGTATCTACACCCCCACACATATACAAATATTACAGAACCACACACGCATATACACATACACTTTTAGTTTTAGGATGGAGTTTTCTTTCAAAAATGTCATTTCAAATGTCCAATTATTTGTGATGTTGCAAGAAACCATAGACTCCTGAGAAAACTCTAGAAGGCATCAGGAAATATGCTAAGTGCAGAGAAGGCTACATAAACAGATAATCAAAAGCTGCTATGATGTCATACTGAATAAACCATATACACTTAAGTTACGACTAAAGCTGAGGAAACAAAATTACATCTAAGGGCAAAACAGTAGAAAATGATAATATGCCAACAAGCTATCACTCTCTCGGGTTTTTCCCCCAGTGTTCCCCTCCATCACTAGATAAAATCATTATAAACAACACTTACTCGATGTCACATGTCATGCCAAAATAGACTTCTAACAAGACTGATGTAGTTTGCATTTAGAACAATGACAACAATCAGTTCAGGAAGAAGAGATCTCCAAACTTGTATAAAGAGACTCTAACACACAACACAGCTGCAGTCAGGCCTGAACTGTCAACAACTAGGTCTTGTTTACCAACCTTTGGGTCCATGTCCCTTTCAGATGGAACAGGGATACAATTTACTGTTTCCTTATTCTACCAGCAGCGTCTGTGGTCTCTTCCTCACTGTTAGCTTATGCATTGTTTGATTTATTTCCTCCCAAACAGTGACAGACAACAGACACAACCAGCTGTACTGCTGTTACAGTCTACTCTTGACCTCCTGTTTCAAGGAGGCGGGAAGTCATCTGCAACAGAAGCCTGAGTCAAAAAGTAACTGGCGTGTGACGAAGCTACGTCCTGTTTTAAGGATTTAACTTGTCATTGAGAAATGTTCTTGTCCTGAATTCTTGTAGACTCGCTAGTAGTAGGAGACTATATAGCCCTTGAGTAAAGTTTAAGATTTTCAGGCATTCATTTTCTGATTACCTATTTTTTCCAGCTCACAACAGAGGAAACTGAGCACATAATAGCACTAGAGCCCAATACAGAAAATTAACCATGGATATATCACAGTCACACACACTTAGTTACTAGGGATTGTAAGAGTGCGCAGTCAAAATACAGTTTCACTAAAGTGCAGCGCAAATTCACAATTAAAGACTTACATTGTTCTAAAAACGAAGCAAAAAAGTACAACTAAAATTTTCTTTTCATTAATTTTTTGTAACTCAGACTGAACTTTTGCAATTATAACAGTTTCTAGTAAATACAAATAAATCACCCTGATCCAGATACAAATGCCTGCATAAATATAGTATTTTCTCAGCAGGACGAGTTGTTTCAAGTGTGTGCGCCACTTTCACATTTTGGCACCAAGCTTTGATTCAGTGTAAAAAAAAAAAAATACCAGGAGCTTCTTTCTTGATGTGAATTGATCAACCTTAAGTGCTGCACAGGACACACAGTTGAATCAGATGATCTGACTTCACTGAGCTAAAGTAAAGAGTTCTTAGACTGTCTCTGATCTGCTGCACTGTCTTAATCTGGGTAACTCTTTCACTCTATCCAACTGTCATTGGTCGCAAAGGGAGATGCAGTTTGAGGAGGAATTGATGCACTCGTCAGCATGTGACTGCAGCCTCCAATAGCATCTCTGGCTCCGCCGAACGATGCAGGTTTAATGGAAAAAAAAATAAAAAAGTAAGTTGAAATCGAAAAATGTATGGTTTTGCCAGTACATTTTTCGATTTCAACACAGCTAGATTAAGAAAATCCAGGGGGGTGCAAGTGCACCCTTGGATACAAGATTTTTGGGGCAGTGAAGCTAGTTACAGAGTTTGAATTTCACTTCTCTAGTCATCTTGGTTAATTATTCATATAACATAGGTAGTTTGTTTGGATACCTTGAAGAGGACAAGTGGAAAATTGGTGGACAGGTACAGATCTTTACAGCTTAAGGCATTCTCACTAGTATCTTGGAATGTGAACATGGTTAGAAACCCTGTCAAATGAACCTGGTTATTCTACACTGCTGAGTAATTCACTCAGGACTGTTTGCAACAGATTTTCCCAGACAACAATAAGCAACTGAAACTAAGGCAAAAGAATATTAAGTGGTGGATTCCTCATTCTCCTGTACATGGCACTGCAAGGCAAGGGGTATGTGGTAATCTTGCTCTACACTGCAGCACAGATGAGAAAAGTTTAAATGTACATGATAACAAGTGATTAGTTATATAGTTTTTGGTTCAGTGTGACTCACAGAAGTCTTCTGCTAGTATATGCTGATTTTCCATCTTCCCTTCGTGTACGATACAGGAGAATCTTAGATAAGATTCTGGACTCCTTATTGGGGTAAGCTGACTTTAGAAACAACTTAAGTGCACTTTCACCTTCACTGGACATAAGTAATCTTTCAACACACTGATTTCCATTTGTAGCCAGAATGATTAATGTCATAAATGCTAATTTGGTGTTGATGGACTTGGGCTCCTACTAACTGACAAGGCAGGTTGTCATTCACCGGTTACTCAGTACCACATGGCTCCATTGCCTGAGTTACCAGAAATTAATTCTGTTGCAAGTTAATTTCCAGTGAAGGTAATTAAATCACCTTTATCAGATCACTGCCTTCCACCTATCAGTGCGTGACCCTACGTACCTGTATTTCATGTTACTGATTGAATCTTTCACATTCACCTTCATTGTATGCCATTAGACTCAGACGTGTAGAAAAGGGGCTCTTGAGCCATGGGACTTTGCAGGTTAACAAATGTCAATACAAGAAAACATAAAAATACATAAAATCATAACTTATGTTAAATCTGGTCAGACATTAACCATGCAGATAAAGGATGACTCTCCTTGCTTCCTATCTCTTTTTTATACCATATTTTTCTATTTTACTATGGTTTATACTGTGTCGTTTTTATTAATAACCACTACCGTTCTGAGCCTGTATTAGTTTCCAAACTATCCAAATGCAAACAATGGAGACATTTAGCCGTTTCATTTTCCATACAAGCTCCTCACATAAATATACAGTCAAAAGCTGAATCTTGTGTGATAATTACATGAGATAAAACCAGTCCCTGGAAGAAGCACACATAAATGGTAATTACTGACGGTCAGCATTCCTTACATATCAGACATTAAAGCACAAGTCAAACGCATCACGCAGAAAGCACAAAACGCGTACACATTACAACATAATGGTCACTTAATTCACACAATGTACACACAACTGTCTGGAAACAGCAAAGTCCAAATAACGCTAAGTTAACAGTTGCCATAATTTATTAAACGACTATGCAAATAAGCGACATGAAATCTCAACACTCGTATAACCTAAAAAGACTGCATGACGAACTTATCTCACAACATATACTCCACTGCAGTACGATTGTTAATAAAGCACCCAACACCAAAAGAAATCACAGAAACGTACAGCTGTCAGTTGGCTTTACATAGTTCACATTAAACAAACCACTGCAATTTTGAAAAAAGACACAACGATCACTACACTATTATACACGATCACACTCAACATTCCGCTACAGCTTCATAATATACAGATGCACATATAGTACTCACAGCCAGACGCTGTTAGCAACAATTTTTCAGGGAAGAGCATATTTACAAAATCCAAAGAGCACAACCTACTGTCGCGTAGCTTGCGTCACTCGGCGCTATCTTACAACGCGACAAGCAAGGCTGGTAAGTTATTGCATTTGTTTTTGTTTTCTCCTTCATTTTTCACCGTCTGATCGTGTAAGTGGATGTACGGGACAGAACTACATAGGGAATTATGGTTGTGCTGGCTTTTTTGTGATTGGTAGCGAGTAGTAGATTAGGAAGCTGCCAGTATACCAATCTCTTTACGAAACGCTACAGCTCTTTATTTCCAGTAGTAACTGTAGTAACAACTGTGCACAGTATGCCACAAATAGAAATAATTGTTTTCAACAGTTTTTTTTTTACATGTACAGGGCAGTAACTGAAAACGATGCGTACATGTTTCAAGTATGTAGGGCAACACCTGGAAAGCTGTACGTTTTAACTGTGTTGTAGTGGGACAACAGTAACTGTCCAAGGTTGTTTGAGTAGGAAACGAAAATGTCTGATTCTCAATGGACCTTGAAATGAGGATGTATATCTGAAGATTAGTTTGCATTATTATATTATCTGATAAGTGCATGTTGCACTCCGTTTGTGATGTGGGCCGCTGCTGTCTTTAAAGGTAAACTCCACCCTCTCATACAGTTTAACTAAATCGTTAGGTTTATTTTTCTCTACAATATGGTTCCAGCATTGTGTATGTACTAGAAACTTGCTTGTACTTTTTAAAACTTTTATCTCCGTGCATTGGAGTCAAAGGAAGGGAAAGCCCACCTACTTTTTTTTTTAAACTCAACTTCTCACATACTTTGCAGAGAAATTCCACCCGCATGACATGTCATAGACATAGTTAAATCTGTAGTTTAACAAAAACAAAGTGACCACAGTTGAGGAACGTAGATAAAAACTTCCGATTTTAATGAAGCCAGATAAAATAAGTAAGCACTTTCGCAATCTCTTACTGATTTGCTTCTTCAGACTATTTCACTCATACTCAATCCAATCACAAACAAGAATGAAATGATGCAATTTAATTTTTAAAGTGACAAAGTGCATCATTCAGAGACTCTGAGTTTATATGTAGGTTTAAAGGCTATAAATGCCCATGAAGTCATATGTATTTCATTTTTAAGTCCTATTCTTAACCAATGTCTTTTGAGTCTCTGAATGATGCACTTTGTGTGAAAGCGCTTACTTATTTTATCTGGCTTCATTAAAATCGGAAGTTTTATCTACGTTCCTCTGCTGTGGTCACTTTGTTTTTGTTAATCATTTGTTGCTCTGAGGTGAAAACCGAGTGTTGATCCAGTCTTAGAACATTTTTTCTCCCCTCAAATCTGTAGTTTACCCTGTCGGGTACTACTGTCAATCTTAGATGGGTAATTAATCCTGATAATGTCAGGAACACAGCAGCTGATATAAAAAAAGACAGAACGCTGTGGAATTGTTTCAACTGTTTTTATTGCAGAGGGGAGGAGAACTTAACACTCCCCTTTGATAGCAAAGCAATTAGATCAGTCATCTCTTCTGATATAAGCAGCAACACAGTATAAGAAGCAACACAGTATTGAAATTCTAAGTATTTAATTATTTATAATAGTTTTGTGTTACGATAACTTAAGTGTAGTAGCAAAGATTTCTGTGACATTTAGAGAAAAGTCAATAAATATTTTCTCTCTTGTAAAGTATAAATGCATTTACCATTTTCAAGCCCCCCCCCACACACACACACACACACACACACACACACAGGCCAGAACTGCAGATACAGAGTCAGGTGGCAACCCTATCAACTAGGTGTATTGATACTGTTCATAAAAAAGGTCTTTTATGCTTTGTGTGACATCCATCCAGAGGGAGATGCATATCTGGTATATGCAGATCCATTGTAAGAGATTCACACTGACTTTGAGTCAGTCCTTGCATTGTCAGAGAGCAACCATCATATACAGCTGAATTTACTTTAACATACATTTACTGTGTGCCCTTGCATTAAGAACACTAAAAAAAGGAAATCAGAAATACTTAACTGTGTTTAAATGCGCACACACACACACACACACACACACACACACACACACACATCCCACACTTTTGTACACATGTACTTTATATACATACACATATGCAGAAACACACACTATATGTGCATGTGTGCATACAATTAATTATTTATAATAAACAACATAGTATAGTTAAGCATTATTAATGTATACATTCTAGTAAATGTTGCTCAATGATTTATTTGGTCACTGTCACACATTGGCTATGTGTTCCATATGTTGTCTTTCTGTCAGTATTTTTTATTTGCATTGATAAGTGCATTTAATAATTATTATCTTTGTCAGTGTAGCTTATGTTGTGGCTGAAGAGGGTCCTGGGGACCAGTTCACTTTCCTGGTTACCAAAGTATAAATAAATATGAAATAGAAAAAAGGAGGGGGGACATGACAGACATAATTGAGGAACAAGTAAAGCACAATTTAAGTCTGCATCATTCACGAGAGAGAAAAATCCTCCCACTGAAGGCATTGGGACTTAGCAGACTAAGTTTAAAATCCTACTACTTGTCACTTGTAAATGTATGGCAAGGATTATTTACTGCACTGAGAGTTTTCACACCTCAGCGTGAGAGTATGGGGGAGGTTTTATCAAGTTTGTTAGGACTACAAAAGTCTCCTCTTACAAAAAAATGTTTTTTATCTGCTTACTTTTGCTGCAAGTAGCTAACAGGTATTTATAGCATAGAACAAGCCCTGGCAGACAGATAAACGAGGCTCAGTTAGGTAAACAGAGAAGCAGCTCTTTTACAGAAGGTGTGTTTAGATGACAGTGCTTCACAGTCCTGCCATTATATTTTAATGGCATGAGAAAACAGCACCACTTCCTTATGTCTGGCATGAGTCATATAAAGAGGACTTGAAATGTATTCTGGGAAGAAGGAAGGAAAGCAAGAAAATAAGATCACGTTTCCAAGGCAGCCCCCATCATCCACCATTTTGAGAGAAACGCATTAAAATTGTAAAATAAGCACTTGGAGTAATTTTGAGACATTAAAATAGCTTAAAAACAAAGATACAATAAAAAAAAATGTTTGAGTTCTAAGGTGGAGTTTTCCTTTAACTTTGCTCCCCACATAAATAGCTTTTAACATGTCCATCTATTTTCCTTCTGCTGTTTAGTGTTTAAGTTGCATTATGCAACTACTATTCTGCATTAATAAAGCAGATGTGTTACTTTAAAAAGGGTATTTCACCAGCTTTGATACAAGCCTCATAAAGTGAGTATTTGGTACATACTTTCAGAAGAATTCTATGAGTATTTTAAAAAGAAGAAAGCAGTGACTGAATTAATTTTCAATTTGCTGACACTGCAGTGCAGCATTAGGGAGGTGTTACACTTGTGAGTGTGCCATCCTTTGCGTGAGCTGTCATTGAATCTCACACTGACACGTATGTTCTCCAGGAGGGACTGACACAGACAAACAACTGGTGTCAGAGTCGTGGACTAAAACTAAATACCAAGAAATGCATAATACTATCCTTTGGGAAGTCATCCATCTCTGATAAACTATCATATCGACAACACACCCCTTAGAGCTGACCCAGTATTCAGGGACTTAGGGACACTCATAGTAATCTAGCCTATGATCATCACGTGTCTACAGTGGTGAGGAAATCATTCTATGTTGCGCAATTTATAAACAAAGGTATGGCATCAAAACCAAGGAAAAAGAAGTTATGTCTTACCATAATGTTCCATCTTGAGTTGTTGATCTTCTTCCAGTCATCACTGATGGGTTCGGTTCCGAGCCCTCGGAACAGAGTCTGCCTTATACCAAGCTTGTGTGCACCAAAAACTCTTGAGCTAAGCTGCTACCCACAATGCCCTTTACTCAGTTACTTCAGATCGAGTTTTCATGCAGTATATAGAAGAAGAAATAAGTCAGAGGCCATCTCTGTGCAAAAACCCTAATACACCACAAAGACCCAGAAGATCCGCCAGAAACCTTTGGAGGGGGTCGGTGGGAGGGTGTGATGACTGGAAGAAGATCAACAACTCAGATGGAACGTTATGGTAAGGCATAACTGCTTTATCTGAAGTTGTTAATCTTCTTCCTATTCATCACTGATGGGACAGAGTCCCCAGCTACTTGGAGAACCTGGGTGGCCCTTATGGAAGAACATTCCTGAGAACCATTGAACCAAAGGCCGCTCTTCCTCTGGAGATTAGATCCAATTTGTAATGTTTGGTAAAGGTGTGGGGCTTAGCCCAAATGGCAGCTGCACAAATGTCATCCATGGAGGCCCGAGAGTGGAAGGCAACAGATGCTGCAACAGTCCTAGTTGAGTGCGCTTTGATTTGGCCAGGCTTAGATCCCTCTGTAAGTGAATATGTGAAGGCAATGCAATCCCTGAACCTTTAGACTAAGTAACTTTCGATACTGCGCCTCCCATTCTAGGGCCCACAAAGGAGATGAAAAGCTGGTCCGACTTGCAAAAGGATGTAGTTCTGTCCAGATAGTAACATAATTGTCTAAACACATCCAAGGAATGTAGGCAGTATTCTCCATTGTTAGAGAAATTTGGGAAAAACACAGGGAGCTCAATGGACTGGTTAATCGAAAAGTCAGAAGCCACTTTGGAAAGGATGGGTTAGTATGAAGTGATACTCTGTCCTTATGAAAGATCAGGTAAGGGCTCTTGATACATAATGCTTGTAATTCAGAAATTCATCTGGCTGAGGTTATAGCCACCAGAAATAAGGATTTCCATGACAGGAATTTTAGATCACATGTCGCAGCCGGCTCAAAAGGGGGCAGAGAAAGAGACTGTAGAACCCAGGACAGATTCCATGCCTCCACCAGCTGCCTGATGGGAGGCCTGCTGTGGAAAATACCCTTGAAGAAAGTCTTGCAAAGGCAAGAGGAAATAAGTGGGACTCCATTTGACCCGTTATGGAAGTTGGAAACAGCTGCTAGATGTACTAGAATGGTGAAAGCTGAGGCCCCATTGTCGCACAGTTCAGCCAGATAATGAAGAATAGTGGCTATGGGGGCAGAGAACGGGTCTAGCTTCTGATTATGTGACCAAATAGAGAATCTTTTCCATTTGTCCCTGTAAAGTTTCCTGGTGGATGGTTTATGAGATGCCAAGATAATGTCACACACAGGTGAAGAGAGGGTTTCCTGCCTGCCAACTAACGGAAGTGGAAAAGCCAAGCTGTCGGCTTGAGAGTGGACAGGTTTGGGGGAGTCGGCCCTTGTGGGTGAGATATGAGGTCCTGACAAGTGTCTAGGATCCAAAGAGGTTGTAGCGGATAAGGTCAAAGGAAGGGAAACAACACTTGATGAGGCCAGACCGGGGCAATGAGGATCACTTCGCTTCTCAACCGAATAGCTTTCCTTAGAACAAGGGAAATCAGAGGAATCTTAGGATAAACATAAAGGAGACCCGTGGGCCAATCGTGAATCAAAGCGTCTCTTGGTGACTCCCCGAGAGGGGAAAGAAGGCAAAGTAGCTGCTGCATTTTGTGTTTGAGGGGGAGGCAAAACGGTTGCAGCATGGTTGGCCCCAATGGCTGAAAATTTCCGCCACCACACTCTGAGGGACCACTCGACTGGAAGCGAAGGAGGCTCCTAGAGCGCTTGTTCATCTTGATATGGTAATACGCATCACAGAGATCTAATGAGCACATCCACACACCCTCCCGCAGAAAGGGAAGGATGGTTTGAATCGTGACCATGCAGAATTTGGTCTGAACTACCAATTTTGTTTAGTTGGCTGAGATCCAGAATGGGCCTCCAGTCCCCTGTTTTCTTTGACACCAAAAAGAATAGAGTAGAATCCTGATCCACTCTGATCTGGGGGACCTGTTGGATGGCTCATTTTTGACATAGCTTTTGTATTTCCAAAGCTGCCTCCTCCCTTTGACTGGGTGGAACATCGGGAAGGGATATTGGAGGTCTTGGATAAGATATTAGGGGAATATGGTAGCCTCTGGTAATGATTCTCTGCACCCACTGATCATTTGTAATGGAGAGCCAGGCAGCTTGGTGCAGAGAAAAATGCGCCCCGACTGCTTCCAGAGGAAAGCAATCGGGCAGCACCTCAGTAGCGCTGATACCATCTACCCAAGAAGGAATCTCTGGAGCCCTTGTTCCGGGGACCCCCACTGCCCCGAAAGGGGAGTCTTCCATTATTGGAACCCCCTCTGCCTCTGGAGGAGTCCTCACTACGTGCGTTTCGGAAAGGACCTTGAGACTTCTTGTGCCACATCTTCCAGCTCCTCAGGAACGCTGAGGTTTGGAAAAGCATAGGCCAATGGCAGACAAGGTCTTCCTGTCTTACTCACACCTGGTTAATGTATCCTTGACCTTGGCACTGAAAGAGCTGATGGTTCGATAGGGGCATTTTACTGATAGTTCGATAGGGGCATTTTAAAAAGGAAGACTTGAAGGAGTCTGCGAGGTGACAAATGCGCATCCAGGCTTGGGGTCTCATGACTACACCTGCACCCGCAGCTCTAGCTGCTCCTTCAGTTGTGTGTGACAGCAACCTCATGGATGAATTGGATATTGACTCTAGGGTGGCAAGTTGGGAAGCAACTTTATCTTGGGCTCTATCCGATACTTGGCCTGTGAGGGTTCCAGAGAGTTCGGAGATAAGATCTCTCTGGAGCCTCGTAAAATGTGCCAAAAAGGTCAGAGACCTAACTGCAAAGGTCGCTGACGCAAAAACTCACTTCCCTAACCTGTCCACTGCCCAGGACTCTCTGTTGGGGGGGTGAACAGCAGGACTGTCTTCAGCAAGGTCCTTTTTTGTGGCTGCTGCCACCACCATAGCGTTCACTGGCAAACCTCTAGACCAATGAGGTTGATCCTCTGGAGGGGAGAGTACCTTGTCTGATCTCCTGGGGATGGCCTCAATGGAGTCCGGGTTCTTCCATGCCCGCTGCACAATGAGCTTAACCAACTCATCGGCATGAGTTTTCACCCAAGAAGTAGAGGGCCGAGAGCGAAAGGCCTGCAGGAATACAGATTCCTCTGAGGAAGGATTGGAGGGCTTCCAGTCACCCCTCTGTTTCAAGATTTCCATGATGTCTCTGAAGGAGACATCATCAGGGGGTGACCGTGGGGTTCCTTCTCCATCATCGTAGTCCATATCTTCCGTGAGGGACTCCTCTGGGGAGTCCATGTGTTTCCTCTTACACACCCGTTTCCGAGGGGGTTCTTCAGTGGGGGCATCCGAAGAAGACTCAGAAAGGGAAATACCCTGGGCAGGGGTTTCCTGGGCCTTGTGCTCTCTGAGTCCTGGGGGGGTGGCCTTTGACAGCTGTGGCTCAGAAGAAACTGGGGGGGATAACCAGCATAGGAGGATTGTTAGAAGCAAGCACCCTCTTCATTACCTGGAAATCGGGCCGCCCAAAGAGGAGTGGAAACTCGGAATCGAAGAAGACAAAATCGAAACCTGGGTCACACCCCGCTCCACATGGTCCACCCCCGGGGACAGAGCCTCAAGCAAACTCAGAGCGGTAGTCACCCTCTGATCTGAAGTCAGGACCGACAGCACGGTAGGAACTGATATCGGAACCGGAGGTTCCACCCCGCAAGCATAAGATTGAGGGAGGGTGGGTTCCGGCGGAACCAACACCCAAAGGGGCCTTGGGGCCTTAGACACTGTTTTCGGCGCAGAGGAAGGGGGTCCTCTAGAAAACGTTGGATATATGAGCCTTGGAACCAAGGGATCCAAGGGAGGAGAGTATGTAGGGGTCACTGGAGTAATAGACCCAAAGCCTGGAGTGGGATAGGGTCTAGGCAAATTTGAAATTCCCTTGGCGCTCAGCAGCTGGTCAGAAAGGCTCACCACATCCAATTCTGAAAGGCTCCTGGTGGATCTCCCCGATGCCCCTGAGGGGAAATCAGTCTGGTCAAAAAAGAGGCTGCAGGCTTGTCCGGCAAACGGGTCCACAGTCTATTATCTGGTCCATGGTGCTTCACAGAATGGCACCGACGATTCCAATTTAGAAACCGAGCTGAGAACGAGCTCGGAGCCAAAGTCACAACAGGGGTGGATGTAAAAAACGGCGCCGAAGTTGTTGTTGGAACCAGCATCGGAGCGGAAATGGGCGATAGTGCTGAGACAGACAAACTGATTGGATCCAAGGTAGTAGATAATGCCATAGTAGTCGGTGCCGGGGTAGACGCTGACATGGTGACCTCGGTAAGCTGACCTCGGAACCGATGTAGTCAGAACCGAGGAGTTAGTACAGTGCTCTGAGGAAGACTTCTGGGCCTTTTGCTTATGGCTTTTACCTCTGTCACCGGCCGGTGAAGAGGGGTCCGAGCGAAGACGTTTCTTGTCCACAGAAGGAAGGGATGAGACCTCCATCGCAGAAATAGCCTCTGAAAAAGGCGAAGCAAGCAGGCCCTTCAAAATCCATTTATTTCGACATTCATTCAGTGTCTGCTGACTGAAGCTAGCACAAATATTACACGGGGTTTCGCCGGCAAATGCGGATCCCCCAAACAGTACACACACACTTCATGGAGGTCACTATTCGAAAGTTTACCACTGCAAGAAGAGCAGTGTTTAAACCCTGTAGTTCCCTTTTTCTCAGACATAATGGAACACACTCCAGGGGCAGTGAACTTTCTGAAACCTTGATAGCACTTCGTATTTTTGCTAGGAGACTCTCATTGAAGGTATTGTTTCTTGACTCTGCTAGTAATGACTCTGCATATGCATCACAAACATGTAAAAGAAAAAGCTTGTTTATACCACCTGTACCCCATATGGTGGAATGTTTCGTACGTTCTTGTGAACACGACTTTTATACATATTATAAGAACAAAAAACATAAAGGTGTCTATGTTAATTTAAATATTAGTCAAAAGCGTTGTTTAGATGGCTTCCGTAATAATGAAGACATCACATTTAAACCTGCTGATAAGGGGGGGGGGGGTAGTTGCTATGGATACCTCGTTTTATGTTGCGCTGATGCATGATATGCTGAACAATGATTCTGCTTATAAAATGTTAGAAAAATCACGTGTTGATTCCATAATAAGGGAGGTGCATGACACAATTTATGATCTTTTGATGTGCCGATGCATAGATAAAAGTTTGTATGATTTTTTGCTGATAGATTTTCCATTAATACCAATAATTAAGGGCCTTCCAAAAATACACAAAGGCTTATATCCGCCTCCCTTGCGCCCTATACTTTCAGGGAGACATTGGGTAACTGAGAATGCTTCAATTTTTATACAGACCAAGCTTGGTCCCTTGGTTAATTCCATACCGACAATTTTGAAGGACTCTTATGGATTGCTAAATGATTTAAAACATGACTCAATATGTAGCAAAATCCGAAGTAACACTTTAATGGTAACTCTGGATATTAGAAACCTATTTACAAGCATTCCGAATGATTTTGGCTTGGAGGCCATTAGGGAATGTCTGCATTTAAATGGTACTCTGGATAATGCTGACCAGATGTTAGTATGCAGTTTACTAGATATTGTTTTAAACAACAATATCTTTCTTTTTCGTGACCAGATCTATGCACAAACCTGGGGAGTGGCCATGGGCACTCCCTGTGCGAATGCATATGCTAATCTGGTCATTTACCAGTGGGAAAGGAGATTCATTTTTAATAATCAGAGGTTTGAAAATGTAGTTTTGTATAGGCGGTTTGTGGACGACATTCTGTTGTTTTGGAACAACGATTTAGACTCGTTACTTGAGTTTGTCACCTACATGGAGTCCACTACCTCGTTTCTAAAGTTTACTTTTGAACACTCACTAGTTTGTGTAAATTTTCTGGATTACTAAAAGTGATGATAATGAAATTATTACAACTCTATATAGGAAGCCATGCTGGAGAAATGGAATTCTCCATTTCGATAGCATGCACCCTCGCTTTGTCTTTCGAAACATAATAAAAGGACAGATAACGAGAATCTCCAGACTCTGCAGTAAGCAAGAGGATGCACATATGCTGGTTGATTACCAAAAGCATTGTTTTAGCAATAGAGGGTACCCTACAGTTTTAGTAGAGGATACAATTTCATCTACGCTCAAGATGCCTATATACAATAATAAAAATAAGAATAAAAATATGAGCTTTAGCCATTATCCTAAGAGGGATGAAGTGAGAATCCCTTTTAGCATCAAATATACAAATTATATACAACATATTATGGGCATTGTGAAAAATAATTGGAAAGTACTCCTTCTTGATACAACACTAGCACGACTGGTGGGTGAAAGGCCTACATTTAGGTTTAATAATAGCCTGAACCTAAAGAGGTTACTTTGTAATGAAAAAATGAGCATCCAACAGCTAGACATCAGGGCATGCTATAAGAAGGGCACTTATCCATGCACTCAATGTAATATGTGTAAATATATATCGAAGAACCAAATATTTGAAGTACCAGGTCTGAAAACAATTTATACACCTATATTTTATGCTACTTGTAACTCAAGTAATGTTATCTATTTAGCTACTTGTGATTCATGCGATGCATATTATGTAGGCATGACCTCAAGGAAGCTTAAAGATCGTATATACAATCATGTTTACGAAATAAGGAAAGGGAGTACTAATAATGCATTGGCCAAGCATTGCCAGCAGTTTCCTCGACATCTTTTTAAGTTTAGAGTCATTCAGGTTATACAGAGAAATAAAAGGGAAGGCAATGCTATGGGATGTCTTGAGTTACATGAATTAAAATGGATTTTAAGTTTTAGATCGCATGTTGAACCTGGTCTGAATTCAACTGTTAGCATCCGTCCAGCTTTGTTAGGAGATGGATGAATTCTCATATAATTATTAAGGTTTATTTGTTCGTGATATTGTGCCTCTATTGTAGTTTTTATCTTATCATCCTTTTACTATTTGATTATTTTAAGGATTCAAATTTCATTTATTGTAATGGATAATGATATATGAATCAAACACCATACACTATATATATATATATATATATATATATATATATACTCTATTTTAATTAATGCTTATAGTTAGTTAGTTTTAATAATAAAAATATATATCCACATTTTATATGTTACTTTATCATGGCTCCATTTTTCATTAGATTTAGATATACACCATTTAAACGACAGTCAATGAAAAGAATATATATATTAATTTATATCTTAATTGTATACAAGTTCATATTATTGTAATGTGAGTATATATTACATATGTGTTTATTATTATTTTAACACTCACTTTGTATATATCTTTATCTATGTATACATAGTTATGTTTTTTACTTGTACCTACATAGGCGCTTTTCAGTGGCTTTGGTTTTTATATTGCTCCATAGACTGATGTTTTTACATGAACTAGCTAAACTTTTGAATTTGTTATTGAGATAAAGTAATATGTAAATATTTAGTATAAGCCAATTAAAGTGAATGTGATGGTTATATATATAGGTGAATACTTTACATCACTTTACTCAGTCTTGTTTAATGGCTTCAGAATTGATGCATGTGTTTTGAATAGGCTAGGTCTATTCAAGATGTATTCTACTTGACTCATGGATCTGATGTTGGTTTTGCGTTGTTCTTTTAAATGACTAAATGCCTTACTAATTATTTTAATTGAGGTTCAGATTGAATAATTGGGAAGTTTTATGTATTTAAACACTGAGTTTTAATTGATTAATGTAACCTGATGAAGCGCGCCATGGTGGTGCGTGAAAGCGCTTGTTATTTCTGATAAAAATAAAACTGTTTCTTCTTTCCAATGTGGTGGTTCCTTGCAGTTTTTATTCATACAAAAGGGAAAGAGTTAGGAATGTGGAGGAAATGAAGAAAAGAGAGAGAGAGAATACCAACAATGGTAAAAATATACCACAAGGGTAGAAAGTTCAAAAATACCAACAATGATAAGAGAGAGATACCTGTGGGTACAGCTGGCAAAATAGAGATATCAAAGAACAAACTATAAACGGGGGAAAAAATTTTACAAAAACTTGTAAATGTATACGATAAATCACTTAGCTGGAGAGCTCAGTGAAACGCTGCTATATGGCTGCGCAGAATGAGATCTGAGGTAACTGAGTAAAGGGCATTGTGGGTAGCAGCTTAGCTTGAGAGTTTTTGGTGCATGCAAGCTTGGTATAAGGTCGACTCGGTTCCAAGGGCTCGGAACCGAACCCATCAGTGATGAATAGGAAGAAGATTAACAACTTCAGATGTCATTGTTGCACTATGTTTGGCATTCATCAGACCTATCATTGAGTACAATGCCCCCTTTGGTATGTACCTAACCAGGCATATCCAACAACTGGAACATCCACAAAGGTTCCTCACTAAAAGAATACAGGGTGTAATATGTCCTGTGCAGACTGCCTTAAGGCCCTATCCCCATCCATGTGAAGCAGAGTTCCTCCCTAATCCAATTCAAGTGCAGCTTGGACAGTTGGATGGGAAACTGGAAATTCATCCCTGGTTTCGCACCTATGTCTCTGATTCAAACAGGTAACCTGTAAATGGTTCATCTCCCAGCCCCATGCTTACACTTATCAAGGGTATCGGAACTTGTCAGAGATTTGGGATGCATGGTTAGGCTTAAAAAGGTCCTTGTGGTCGTTATCCTAGCAAACACCTATGACACATTAAACCAGCAAGAGCTCATCTACTTGAGTTGGTGGTAGCTCAGGTGGATGTAAAATGGCCCGTGGCACATATTGGAAAGAGTAGAGGAAGTTCCCAGATACCCTGGCAAAATTTCCCTAAGTAGTATATATTTTAAATAGTTCTCCTTTAGTTAGCAGGAACAGGTTTTGCATCAATGTACATTTTCTGAGGACTAAAACTACAAACAAAAAGTACAAAACTCTGTCTGGAATTATTGATTAACTGTAATCCCCATTACTTTACCAGAAAAAAAATGCAAGTTGCACGGCAAAAATATGAGGCAAAATCATGCACAGTTGAAAGCTAAGGTTAAAGTTGTAAAAATAAAAGATATTTATTATTAATTAGTACACATACATTCAGTGGCATAGAGAGAGAGAAAGATTCCCTGATTGTGCCTGCTAGCCCAGTAGCTGTAGGAACTGGTTGGGGCAGGATGAGAGTGGGAGGCCAATGCCATCTTGCCCATCATGAGGGGAGAGAAAGAAGCTGACAGGCTTGCTGATGCATTTAAGCCTTTTGGAGGTTGGACGCTGGTTGTATTACAGTATAGACAATGTGCTATCATCAGTAGGGCCACGAACAAAGGTTTTTTTTTTTTTTTTTTTAAACAAGAAACCTCTTTATTAAATTATCACATATGACCTAGGCAGTCTTATAAATAACAATCATCCTGACACGATTCTAATTGCAAACATTATACATTACAAACCAAGCTGACACAACTGTAGTTGCACCACTATACATCACTTGTAATCTATCCAGTCAAACATTATATAGCTCATTCAAATCCTGCCTTATTTTAAACCTTGATCCTCATGTGCATGTATTGTTTCCACAATTCATATTTTTTCCTATGCACTTTGTTCCTACCCTTTTCTAAAGATCCCAATTACAGTTGTTTTTATCTCTGTTACTGCATTCACTGTTTTTAGTAAGTTGGTTTAGACTTTGATTTCCATTTTCCAGTAATTGCTTTTTTTGGCAGCCACCATAATTAGACTCAGCAAGGTCTTACTGTCTAAGCAATTTTGATTCTGTATCATAGCTCAAAAAATCATTTACTTAGTTACACCAATTTGCCCACCCAGTATCTCTGACAAAACAGTATGCATGAATCTTTAAAGTCTGTCAACTCATTACACTCCCAGAAAATATGTTCCTAGTTACTTCCCCATCATACCTCCAGCATTTGCTGTCTACCTAAGGAAAAATTCTTTGGATTCTAATTGGGGTATAAAATACCCATGTAAACACTTCCAAGCTAAGATCCTAAACCTTCTAGACTTTGCATATTTGGGAGACATACATATATCCCCTCATTGTTTTTTTTTTTGTCAATTGCTTATCCAGTTTCTCTTCCCAAGTCATTCTAACCTCCTTTGATTCTTATAGTTATCATGCAATATTTTATATGCTGTACTAATTATTCCTTTTTTAACATACATATATCCCCTCTTTTTTTTTTTTTTTTTGTCAATTGCTTATCCAGTTTCTCTTCCCAAGTCGTTCTAACCTCCTTTGATTGATTCTTGTAGTTATCATGCAATATTTTATATGCTGTAATAATTATTCCTTTTTTAACTTCAGCTTCTGTTCTAGATTATACTAAAAACTCTGTCAATGCTCATCTTTCGTTTAGGACCCCCCCTATTTATTTTTCTTCGTGTAAACGCTATCAATCCTTGATAGGGAAGGCACTGTCTAACTTGCATTCAAAATAAATTCCTGGCGTCTTCTTATTCTGTTACCTTTCCCTCTCTAGTCATTTGCTCCTAATACATTGGTTCCTTTGCCAGTTTTCTTTTTATACCCCAAGCCTTGTTCTGATCTAAATAACTCACACCAAGATATAGGGTTGATGCAATTTTACTATAGAAACTAAAGAAATTAGTGAAATGTCCTTTGATGAAACCACACTGAAAAATATCTTGAGTCTTAAAATTTTAAGTATTTTCTTTAACATATTTATTGAATCATCATGTAAGACATAGGCAAACATGCAGTTCTATAAAACAAAACAAACCATGTTAATTTGTTCACAGTTAAACATTATACATCACATATATTCTTTTATACAGTTATCAATCCAGCATTACATAAATTGCTCAATTACTTCCTTCCCTTAAATCTCATTCCTTCAGAACATTATTCTGCGTGTATTGTCCCACAATTTCCTTTTTTCTACCTAATTTGCTCCTACCTTTTTCTAAAGATTCCACTTCCAGTTCTTTTATCTCTGTTACAATGTTCATTACTTCAAGTACAGCTGTTTTAGACTTTGATTTCCATTTTCTAGTAATTGCTTTTTTGGCAGCCACCAGAATTAAAACTTAATACCTTACTTATGTCTAGGCAATTCAAATCCTGTATCCTAGCTTAAAAAAAATCCTGAGTTGCACCCATTTGCTCACCTGATGTTTCTAACAGAATTCCTTGTAGAGATTTTTTTTTAAATCTGCCAACTCATTACACTCTCAGAACATATGGTCCCAGTTACCTCTTTCTTCCCCATCACATCTCCAACATTTGCCGTAAACATGAGGAAAAATTCTTTGGGAGTCTGCTTGGGTTATAACAGTACCTATGTAAAGACCAATATCAAATCTTCTAGACTATTTTGAATATTTGGGAGCCATACACATAACCTCCTATTGTTTCCTTATAAGTTGCTTGCCCAGTCTCTCTTCCTAATCTTTTCTAACCTCCCCTGATTGATTTTGGTAGTTATTACACAATGTTTTACATGCCATAGTAACTATCCCTTTTTTAACCACAGCTTCTATTTTAGATTCAACTAAACACTCCACAAGAGCAGGACTTTTGCTTAAAATTCCCTGACCTCTTTCTCTTTGCCTGTATCTGATATTTAATCCCTGATAGGGAAGGCAGTCTGTAACCTGCAGTCCAAATGTCTCCATGGCCGCTTCCCATTCTGTTACCTTTCCCTCTCTAGCTATTTCATATCTTGGTTCTTTTGCCTGTTTTCTCCAGTAAATTCCAGCCCCCTCTTGCCTATTCTCTGTTCCCCTAATTGCATTCACCCTTATCAGAATCTCCTGTCTCCATTCTCATGTTGTCTTAGTTCTTTTGTTCATAAAGTAGCATAAAGTATTTTAGTATTTTTTCTGGCTGTTGTTATTCTTAAGGATCTGCATCCAAATTTCTACTCTCTGCTTATTTCTTGAATTCCCCCCCTACTTCATCATAATCCCTTTCCACTTTGAATTATATATTTCTGTTTGTGTTATGTATATGAGCATTAACTGTGTAACTCTAAAATATCAATTAAAATCGGGTAATCCTAAGCCACCTTGTTTTATTGGAAGGATGTGATTATCCCTCTTGACACTTGTCCTCTTCCCCTACCCAGATAAAATCATTCAGTGTTATTAGAACTTCTCCTCTGGTTGATAAAATATGCCTGACCTGTGCATAAAAGTAAAGGGACTAAAAAGATTTTCACTGTTTGTATCTTGCTATCTATATCATAAACACAAGCTTCCACTTTCTCATTTTTTATTTTCTTTTGTTTATTCTCTTCCCACACATCCTTATCTGCCATAAAAGAATAATTTTTAACCCATACTCCTTATTATTCAGTTTTATCATGCCTCCATAAGTATGGGTATTGCTAAACCAATGAATGTGTGGGTTCATAGTTTACAGCTATAGCCTTTGTTTTATCTTCATTATTTTATGTCCCAAAAACATTGAAACTGTTTCAGAATGTTAGACAACACTGAGATGCCCTTTTCTGGTTTTGTCAGGTACAAAATAATATTGTCTGCAAATAAAATCATTGTTTCTTGATTACCATACCAGTTGTATCCTTGAATTTCTGAGTCCCTTATGTTCCTTGGCAATGGCTGTAAATATAAAGCAAATAACAGAGAGGAAGGAAGACACCCCTGTCTGGTTCCTTTGTTCAGACACAACTTATCAGATAGGAACTCTGCCACTACAAATTTTTGCTTCCAATCCCTCATATATCCTCTTATTTAAGCTTATTATTGTATCAGGGAATCAATATGCTTCCATTGCTCTTCTCCTAAAATCCAGCTTACACTGTCATATACTTTCTCTACATCAAGACCCACCAACAACAGAAGGCTTACACTGTCAAATACTTTCTCTACATCAAGACCCACCAACAACAGAAGTATTAGCTTTCATTATGTTTCCATCTGGATCATTGTTCTGTTAATGTTGTCAAATGTTTGCCTGCCCTCCACAAAACTACATTGATCCATATCTATCATTTGGCAGTACTTTTGCCATTCTTTTAGTTATTATAGATATAAACTGTTTATAACCATAGTTTAAAATTGAAATAGGAAGCTGGGTCTCATGGGTCTTTGCCATTTCTAGGTATTACAGCTACTGTAGCTTTCTTCCAGGATGCTGGTGCTTCTTTTTCCTTTGAAATACTATTAAACAAAACCTTCCAGATCATTAGTACTTTCCTTCCTCCTAATTTCCAAACTTCCACAAAAATAGTATCTATTCTTGGAGACTGCACATTGATTCTACATCACTGTTTTTATCTCATCTCCATTATTCTCCTCCTATCTTAACTGTTAATTGTTGAGCCTCATCTACCGCTAACCTTGATATACTTAAGTCTTAGATAAATATTTCCATTTGTGCTTTTTATTTTCATAAAGTTTCTGAAATCTCTCTATTGCCTGTTCAGGATTTGTGGTTATTTTTCTTGTTATAGGCTCTCCAGGTTTGGCAAAAAACTTTTTACTTTCTGTTTCCTAAGATGTTGCTCTAAGAGTTTTTGTGCACTGGAGGTATCCTCAAAAATTGCTTAATAGCAATTTTTCTAAATTTTTGTATATTATCCAGATACTCCATTATTTTCTCTTAAGCACTGTGCATTTGCACCTCTTCTTGTTCTGTGAGATTCCCCTTATTCTGCAATACCTTAACCTTTGTCAGTCCCTTTTATATAATTCATATTACATCTTGCCATATATTTTTCTTTTGTTTCTACTCTTATTTTTAAACTCCACATTCGCTTTATCCTACTTACTAGCTACTACTTACTAGCTATTACTTCTGAAGAAATTTCTGTCTTTCTAAATAATTCTCCAATAATTTCCTCTACCCATCCATTAAATTCCTCTCTTTAACAGGTAAGTAGGAGCACAGGCTGTACTGTGCAGCTTGGTATGGCTAACCTTAAATTTAGGTTAATTAATGCCTTTGAGTACAGTTGATTTGGGACAACTGTTCCTATCAGGAAGATTAAACCTCATTATTTGAAAATGTACATAGTTTGAGCATTTGTTCTAAGTTAATAGATTATGGGATGTTCTGTGGTGGTTTTTTTTTTGCTTGAGGGTTTTTAGTAAAGCAAACATTCTTGTAAAATGTGACAGGCTCAAATGGAGATGGCAAGAAATAACTGCATAAAGGATCAACCTGCCAAACATTAATGGGTGCATGTAACACAGAAGCTGGAAATAAACATTTAAAAAAAGCTGTCCTGTATAGATTTTTATACTTAGAAAATTAATTATTAAGTATCCTAAATATATTTAACACACACAAGAAATTAAGCATGTTGTATTGATTTTTTTATGCTGTTTTTATTTATTTATTTATTTTACATTTGTTAACCGAGGGTGTCTGACTGAGCCGAAAAGGCCTTTTTTCAGCAGAGGCCCAGGGAGAAAAGCTCCACAAAGAAAAATTACAGACACGTTTAGTTTTTAGACATGATCCGTATACACACAAATTACAGGAGACATGTTTTTACAGTGGTATGTGGCACATAAACAGTTACAGTGGAGAGAACAAACAAAAAAATAATATTTTTAAAAATAAAGGTAATTAATAGATTTGTGGTGTACAGCTGAAATTTGGAACATAGGTAGAATCCATACATAGTACACAGGTACAGTACATACACTGTAGATTAGCCAGTGTTTGTGAGTAAGATTGAAAACTATTATGAAGTGCTCTAGATTTTGTATGTATGTGTTATCCGCTTTCACTAGCCTGGGGAACAATGTATGTATGTGTTATCCGCTTTCACTAGCCTGGGGAACAATCATGGCACTTTCAACTTTCCTTGAGATGTTGCCTGATGAGGTCTTTAAAGGAGGCTTTGGATGATGTGTTTTGAATGCTTGTAGGGACAGAATTCCATTTTTTAGCCACTGAACTACTATATAGTGCATCTCCAAAGCTTCTAGTAGTAGTTTGCTTAATGATCTAAGAGGCCTTTTGGCTGAGTGATGTTGTACTAGGTTTTTGAGGGCAGGACACTTATTTGGGGAGGTAATTGATAGAATGACAGAGGCAGAGCTGATTGTAGGTTAGGAGGTTGGGCAGTTCAAGCTGTCTCAAAGCAGTACAGTGATGAGTTCTATATGAGCAATTTGCAGCAAAGCTGGCAATTCTGTTATAGCAGGCTTCCATTTTGCTTAGTTCAGTTTTGTTGAGATTAGTCAGAATGGGAGATGCATAGTGTAGGGTGGATAGAAGTTGGGACCGAGCAATGGATGATCTTGTGTTGTTGGTAAGAAATGGTTTGATACAGTAGAGCGACCCCAGTTTGGCATGTAATTTTTTTAATAGTTAAGTTGAGATGTCTATCAAATTTTAGGTGGGAGTCTATGGTTATTCCCAATAGCTTAGCCTGTGCCACTGGAGCAATTGGAGTAGCATTAGTGGAGTAGATAGTGAATTGGTTGTTAGTGTTTCTGTTAGAACTGGTTATAATCATAAGCTGAGTTTTCTTTGGATTGAGGATAAGTTGGGCTTTAGTAAGGTAGTTTTCAACGTCAGAGAATGCTAGTTGAGTTGTTTGCAGCAGGGTGGGAATGTTTTGTGCAGCACAGATTAAGGTAGTGTCATCTGCATACTGAATTATAGATGCATGCTATGTGGAGGTATGGAGGTCATTTGTGAAGACTGTGAATAGTAGTGGTCCTAAGATAGAACCCTGTGAGACTCCTATAGTTATGGGCAGCTGTGGAGAGAGAGAATTTTCCCATTTCACAGCTTGGTACCTGTCACTTAAGTAGCTTTGGAACCAGATAAGAGTGGAATTTGATAGATTATATTGGTTTAGTTTGTTTAGCAGGATTTGGTGTGAGACTGTGTCAAATGCTTTGGACATATCCAAAAAAAGAGCTGACACTTGTAGGCCTTCATTTTTGAGATGGTTTACTGTGTCTGTGAAGCAGAGGAGGGCTGTAGTGGTACTATGGGCAGGTCTGAAACCATGCTGAGTAGGTGACAGGATGTTGCTGTCTAGGAGATAGTTTAGCATCTGGGTATGGATGCATTTTTCTAGGATTTTGGCAGAGGGGAGAGTAAAGCAGTGGGTCTGTAGTTATTAAGTTCAATGGAGGTCCCGCCTTTATGTATGGGTGTAACATAGGATATTTTCCAGAGTTTGGGCACATAGTTTTCAACAATTGATCTGTTTATGAGAGTGGAGACTGGGATAACAATAGCATCTGCTGTGAGTTTCAAGAAATAGCTGGGGAGTAGGTCAGCTGCTGTTGATGAGGTTTTTAGTTTGGAGAGCATGCTTTTGATTGAATTGGTGGAAACTGTTTTGAGGGTAAAGCTTGTATTAGTGTTATTTGTGTTGGGAGGGATAGTGAGGAAGGAACTGTCCTGTGATACTAAGGATAGAATTGAGTTCACAAAGTGGGAGTTGAATTGTGTTTTCGATGGGAACTTTAGTGTTAGGGGTGGTTGGTTTGGGGGTAGCCTTTTGGGTGGATTTTAGTGGCTGGTTTACATTTTTCCCAATTTTTTGCGGGTTGTGTTGGTATTTAGTTTGTAATGTTGTGTAGTAGGATTTTTTGTCCAGCTTAATGCATTTTTTTGCACGGTTGCGCAGTTCTTGGTACTTAGGCTTTGTGTTTCTTTGTTTTTTTGATAGTAAAGCTAGGCAGTGTCTCTGGACTTGAGGATTTGTTTGGTTTCTTTACTGAGCCAGGGGTTTGTAGAGATTCTAACCTTGATTTTGCACAATGGAGCGACAGTGTCTAGGTGTTGTAGAAATGTTTTGCTGAAATATGCTACAGCCTGGTCAAGTGGGAGGGATTTTAGGGGGGTCCAGTCACAGTTCAGAGTAAAGTGTTGAGGACCTCAGGAGAGAATTTTTTTTTGTGTTTCTAGTGGATATATAGTTGGTGGTTTTGCATATGCTTGTTCTACTACGTATAAAGTATATTATGTTGTGGTCACTTAAGGTGTCTGGGAGACTGCCTGTGTGAGGATACAATGTGGGGTTGTTAGTTAGGACTCAGTCAAGGATGGATTCCCTTTTTTATCACATCTAGCTGGAATTTGGACTAGCTGCTGGTAGCCATGGAGATTTATTAGATTACTTGGTGGTTCTGATATACAGGTGAACCAATCTAGGTTGAAGTCCCCCAGAATAAGGGTTTCTTGTGAGTATGTGGAAGAACACCAGGATAAGAAGTCTTCAAGGCTAGCAGGTGTATTTCCAGCTGGAATATAGATCACAATTGTGGTGATGACCTTTTTAGGGTGAAGTTGAAGTTGTGAGATAAGTATGTCCCAATTATTGGGGGAGGGGTAGGAGTTTGGTAATTGACGGACAGTTAAGTTTGACTTGTACAGTAAGGCAGTTCCATCCCCTTTACAAAGTGGTCTGTCTTGTTTAATGATATTGTAGCCGGTAGGGAGAACTTCTGAGTTAGCTATGTTTTTATTTAGCCAGATTTCTGTTAAAGCAACTATATCTAGGGAGTAGTGTGCCATTATGGCCTGGAGTTCAGGTATTTTATTTTTGATACTTCTAATATTAATATTTAGCATTAAAATGTAGTTGGTTTTGCTGCTGTTGTTGATTTGCCCAGGGATGAAGAAAGTGGGGATGTTATGTTCTGACATTTGTGTTGGAGCAGTTTGAGTTGGACAGGATGGATTTGGGCCTGGGTTGGGGTGGATATCCCCACTTATGGTGAGTCTGGAGTTAAAATGGTTATACAGATGTTGGAGTTTGGTGAGGAGTGTGAGAAAGTATTGTGTTTTTTGGAGTAGGAATGAGAGCATATGTGTTTAGTCCTGAATTGGTCCGTTGTGTAGTTCTTGAATAACTGTGGGCAGATATTTTTGTAATGTGTGGTGTCTGTATACGAGAGTGCATAATGCATTGTTGTGCTACTAAGTTTAGGGGTATTGCTAGAGTGATAACTTGTGGTGTTGTAAAGAATTATGAGAAGACAGACGACTTAGTTGCGTGATAGTCATGGTTATAAAGTTTAAGTTGTTTCTAGGTGGGGGGTCTGAATAGGAAATATAGGGTTGCACTATATGTGGATGGGGAAGTAGTGTGGGTGATGTAAAAAATGCCTAGTGGGAATGAGAGTGATTGAGAGTATTTTGTGTGGAGCAAGTTGTTGTGGTATAATGTGATTATGACTGGAGGTGATGTAAGGGTGAGTTGTGGGTGTGGCTGTGATTACTGTAAATGTAGAGGTAGTGGGGGCAGGAGGGAATAAGGGGCAGGACAGGGGAGCGGAGAGAGCCAGAGCGGGGCAGAGCCAACCAAGACAAAAGAAAACGTAAGTATTACTTTACAAATCTGAACACTTTTAAAGCAAATTCCTGAGGTCTAATGGCTTACCGGCAGGCAGAATGTAATTGCTGAGGAGCACTTGTGTCCTGGTGGGAGACTAGAAATTTAAAGATGGCTCCATGTTCAGCAGGAGTCTAATATAGACTTTGTATTGGGGGAGGGAGATAGCACAAGGGGTGTAAACCAGGTGGAATGCAAATAAACCAGAGAGGGCAATCGGTGGAAATCAGTGAAGGCCTCAGAGGGGGTAAGTAATAATTCAAACTACCTGTAAAGTGAAGGAGAGAAGAGACAGCAAAGTGTATTAAGGTTGGGAGTGTGTCTTCACATTGACTTGCTGATTAGTAACCAGTTTGTGCACAGATTAGAGTAGGGAGATACATTAGCAATGAAGGGGAATGTATAGAGATGCAAATAAACAGGTGGGCCTCCAAGTGATACAAACTAAGGCAGAAAGCACTGAGAGGGCTGCTTGATGGTTAATTTAGTCACAGGGATGTGAATTAAATGTATACTGTCTATTGGACAGTTAGGATTATTGTACTAGTGGGGGGGGGGGACACAAGGCTACAACAGTTAGTTTTATTAGCAAGCTGAGAACTACTAAGAAATACTGCTAATGTAATAGCTTCACTCTCATAAAACATACAAGTAGAATGCCTGGGTGGACTGACCCTGCTCTTGAGGCTCAAAATGTATATTCTTGTTTAGTTTGCAGTACTGATTTCTTCTTATACTGTATGGCTGGAGTGGTAGCCGCAGACTGCAGATTTGCTTGAGTGTGCTCCTGCTCTTGAGGCTCAAATGGCTCATTTTGGTGTTGTCATTAATTCATTGAATTTAATTACAAGGAATGTCAGATGATTATTGATTGTATTAAGTAAACGGACTGGATGATGGGGAAATGGTTCTGATGAAGTCCAGCAATGCAGAAAGGATGAAAGCACTTAACCATAGTACTTGTATATTGGCACATTTTATTGAAGTGCTTTTATTTTTGAAGACTCAGTGGACTGCCACAATTTGTCATAGCCCCACATCACAGGCTTTATACATAATTTGATCACTTGCTAATTGGTATGGTTTATTCTGGCGAGTGAACTAGTGGACTGGTACACTTTATTTGATGTTCTTTTGGGATTGGATGTTTTGTAATGTTCTACATTAAATTTGGGTCTTACAAGTGGTTGCACCATTTGTTTCAGCCTGACTTGGCTAACAGCTATTGTCTGAAGCAATTCTTCTGGTGTTTCACTATGTGAGCTTTATATCTTCTATTATTTCATCTTTACTAATACAGGTCTTGGCTACTTTCTCGTGGCCAGATTTGGAGCATACACATGGTGTGCCCTTTCAATTAACAAATCCTGCTGTGGAATACCAGTCCAGTCACTTATTTGTGCTTTCATAAATTCAATACAAACTTCCAAAAACAAACAAGGAGCAAGAAATCAAGTAAATCCCCAAAAGAATACCATAACTGTTGAAAAAGGCTCTGCATAAATTACTTTAATACCATAGAACAAGCACATTCATCCTGTTACCTACAGGACTTCATCAGATAAAAATACAAGTTAAAAAATCAGGCATTTAAATAGCCCTCCAAAAGATAAAACACTAGTAAACCCATGAAGTGAAGTCATAAATATTCTGAAAAGTCATATAAAAATATAAAACAAAATGCATGCATGTCAAAAACTGTGTGTATAAATATATTCTATCCTAGTCACTACTATTTTTTATATCTTCTTATTTTAACTACATTTAGTAAATAATGAGTAGGACAGAATATATTTATACACACAGTTTTGATATTCATGCATTTTTATATGACATTTGAGAGTATTTATGATTTTACTTGTTTTTACTAGTGTTTTATCTTTTCTTAAGTTAAATTCTGTTTTAAGAGTACATCACTTTAAATCACTGAATTCAGGTGGCTATTGAAATGCCTGATTTTTTGACTAGTATTTTTATCTGATGGAGTCTTGTAGGTAGCAGGACAAAAGTGCTTATTCTATGGTAGTAAAGTAATTTAGCCAGAGCCTTTTTCAATGGTTGTGGCATTCTTTAGTAAAATTAATACAGTCTTGTTACTTCCAGGTTTTCTGGCACAGCAGAGCATCTCTCTTTTTTTCTGCAAGCTCTGTCCTGTAATTCTTACAATTTTTTTGAAACATCTCTTCTTGAGAAGTTTTCTATTCAGCTAGCCTTTTCTTCATTTTGACCTCCTGAATTTTGCATTTTTATCAGTTCATTTGAATAGCTATTTAAAGCTTCTTCCATTTTTCCAGCCTATTGTTACTTGAGTTGATGTACTCATTCACTGTTTCATTTATTTTAATCATCTCAGAGCACCTCTGATTTTATTTTTTCTTCTAAATACCGAAAGCCATGTACCAAACCTAGAGCTTGAACTACTTTTTGTTGAACAGCTGCAGGATTCTTCCTCGTCAGTGTTTTCTCTTCACCTTTTCTAGCTGATTTTTTTTTCTGGTTCTGTAAGTTTCTTTTTTTGCTGGCATCCAGGCAGTGTACTTACTAGCCAGTAACCAAATTTTACTAAAACAGGCAAAATTACTGACCGTTATCTGTCAGTCAGAGCTGAAATTAAGCTATTGATCAGTGTGCAGCCATCTTGGAAAAAAATGCTTAAAAGTTTACAGTAGTATCAGTGTGCGGCCATCTTGGAAAAAAAATGCTTAAAATTTTACAGTAGTATCCAAAATTGAAAGAAGACACCTTTTCAAAGCATTTCCCTATAATTAATGTTAAACTTGCTGAATAAAATAATTTCTGGATGCTTTAAACAATAATCTACATGGAGTAGAAAGTTAGTTATTGTTATGTTGAAAAAAGTCTCTTCCACTTTACTCAGGGCAATGCCAGTATTTCTTGAAGTACCAGTTCTTCATTTAGATTTTGATTCATGCTGAAAAGAATACAGTCTTGCACCATCTATTCTATATGCACTGTTTCACTTCCTGTAGTTCTTTGTTCTGACATGTATTTTAGTTACGACTCGTAGAACAGAGCAGCATTCTGTGTAATGTAACTTGCTTTGTGTAGAGATTTCTTAAATTTACGTATGAGTTTGAGATCTATTAATCTTTGATATACTTTTGGTATGTGTGCCTGTTGTATCTTTGAGAACAGTAAATGCGATTCTCTGAACCGCAAAAAAAATTGCGATATGGGAGAAACTAGTCTAAAACTGCAGTAATTGATTTATCTTGGACAATTCCCTTCAACAAGGCATAGCCATCTCATAGCTAAAAGTACAGTGGGTATGTGGGTGCTGCTGCTGTCCCACATTGGGAGGTGCAAAAATTGCTTTTAATGTTTGACTTTCAAAGTTTGCTGTTACTTCTCAGGAATTATGCTTACATTTTCTTACCTTCAGAATTCATACTACCAAGTCGTAACTTTACAATGATATTAGTAGCAAAAACTATGGATAGCATTTCTTTCTGTAGCTGTGCATATCTGGTCTGTGCATAATGTGGTACTCTCACTGTGCAGGCAACAGGCTAGTCCTCTTGACGTAGCAAAGTTCCTAGCCTTTGCTGCTTTTAATCTACTACTGTCAGTAAGACTACATCATAATATTTACATGTAGGGCTTGGCTGTGTGCTGTGAAAGGATAAAGTCTTAATTAAGACCCAAGTTGGAGTAACAGTTGGGGGAAGTAAGAATGAGTGGCTAATGTTGACTTGACTGTGTGGAGGGGGGAGAGGAAGTGGTGGTCCAGTCCGCTGCTTCACCAGTGGCAAATGGAGGCTTGCAAGAGATGAAATTGCATTAACTGAGCACAAAGACATTGCTTACCAAGCAGGAGACATAGTCCTTCAGTAGCATGGGAGTAGGAGCACTTGTATGCACTTGGAGGACATAGCAGGCCTCCTTTGTGACACAAGCACATCAGCTACTGAGGTGGGGTTAGGGTATAATTAGAAAAGGCGTTATTACTCATAACATGAGTAAGGTTACAAAACGCCTTTCTAGTTGCCTTGATGATCACTTTCTGTTGGTTCTCACCTCTGCACCAGGGACTCCCTAGTGGTTCGACAACAAACAGGCTCAAGATTAGTAGAAATGAGACTGATGGCTGGCACAAGGGCAGAAATGACATAGAAAAAAAGTACTGAAGTATAGATCCATTATTTACTAGCCCCTACAATAATTCAACATTTTTAGCTTGATCATCTGAACAACTTCAGACCATTTCCTGTTCTTAGAGATACAACTGTATTGGACATGTGTGTTATGAATGTGGAGAAGTATTGTACCACCTCCATGAATCACATTCATTTTGCTGTTTTGGGGAGGAGAAGAGTGATGTTGCTAGCTTGCCTGTTATGGGGAAGGAGGCGATATATATATATATATATATATATATATATATATATACACATATATAAAATTTTTTATTTATTGTTTCCATGGTGGTGACTGGAGACCTCCCAGTAGCATTGGCTTCAAGGGGATAGGGCTGTCTTTAAGGGTTTTGTTACTTGTTACACTATTATTTTCCCTTTAGCACTCAGCAATTACTCCTTTTCTTGGACTTTCAAGATGGCTACACACTAATGAACAGTTTAATTTCAGCGCTCCCAGTTTGAAAAAAGAAACTGAGAAATAAGAGCTATTAATTCTGCCAGATGTAGTAAGATTCAGTTACTGGCTAGTAAGTACATTGCCTGGATGCCAGTAAAATAAAAAAAATTATACAGCCTGAAAGAAAATCGGCTAGAAAAGTTGAAGAAAACATACTCACAGGGAAGAATCCTGCAAAAAGCAGTTCAAGCTTCAGCTTTGGTACAGGAGACATCTTCCAGTAATTTAGAGGGAAAAATAAATCAAATGTACTCAGAGGTGATTAAAATGGATGAAACATTGAAGGAGCATGGCAACGCAAAAAACAAGAGTGTGAAAAAAATAGAAGAAGCTTCAACTAGCTATTCAGATGAACTGACAAAACTGCAAAAATCAGAATGTGAAATGAAGAAAAGGCTGGGTGAGTATGATACCTCTCGAAGAGCTGTTTCAGAAAATGGTAAGGTTAGACATAATACACTCCAAGAAAACCTGAGATTTTCTGCTGTGCAAGAAAAACTGGAAGGAACAGACTGTTTATTTTATGAAAGCACAAAGAAGTAACTGGACTAGTATTCCACAGCAGGATTTGTTAATTGAATGGGTCCCTTGGGTGTATGCTCCAAACCTGGTCATGAGAAAGCAGCCAAGACTTGTATTAGTAAAGATGGAATTGCACAATCCGAAAGAGTTGAGTATGACAAAACTACTAGAAGAAAAAGTAATAAAAATTGGAGATAGCAGAGTGTTTGTGGAAAATGATTATTCACTATACCAATCAGGGAATGTCGAGAGGCAGGTGTGAGATTTAAGTTGCTCTATCCAGCCGTCTTCAAAATATGTTTTTCCTAGAGGATCAAAGGCATTTATTGATGCAGAACAGGCTAAGGAGAAAATGCAAAAGTTTATACAAAAGGTGAGCAGTCATACAGAAGGGGACTATGCTTCTCATTCTTCTAACAATTAAAGCTCCTAGAGAGACTTTGCCAGTGAAACCTTTTCCAAAGTGCTAAAGGAAAATGCTTGAGAAAGGGGGGCACAGGAGTTGACTAGAAGAATCAGTAGTACTATGGACTTAGACTTGATCTAGAGCCTGGTGTTGGGAGAGGGAGATATAAAGGAAGATGAACAGCAAGGTTGAACTAGGGAATAAATCTGAGTTTATGAAAGTATCTGTCAAATTTGTGAAATATGGCTTTGCAAGAAAAAGAGGCGGAGTAAGATTAGACTTTTGTTGACTTTGGCATATGCCCACTTTATTTCATTAATGTGTAGAAGGACACTAAAAAGACAAGTAACTGTGTAAGTAAACAATTTTTGTTTTAATAGTATTTGTATAAAACATTTCATGATATAAACTGCATTTTATATAGTAAAGCAGTTTTGTGTACTATGTAGTCAGGAGTATTTTAAATGTGGAGTCTGGAGTCTTTTCAGTGATCGTTGTATTAAATAAAGATATTAAAGTAAACGGGTACTTTTTTAATTATGAGAAATATAGGCATTACAGTATAATAAGAGGAAGGCTGGACAAAAGCAAGTTTAAGTTAATAGGCTGTAATCTTGGGCTGCTGAGGTGGGGTGGGGGTGTAAAGGTGCACTAATTATATTCTACGTAAAGTTAAGACATTGTCTCTCTTTTTTTGCAAAGCTTAATGAATGGATTAATGCATCTAAAAAGTGTGTTCTGTAGGCATGAAAACTTAAGAAAATGAAAGCCATGAGAAGTGCTAAGTTTCTTGCATATGCAATGATAGCTTAAATTTTATTATATATATATTTTTTATCTTTTAACAAATATTCAGTGGGAGTCAGTAAGTCTGCAGCTGAAGATAGTTGCTTATTCTGCTCTGTTCTGGGTGAAACTGACAAAGATTCCTTCATTTGTCTGTAGAGTTGTTTTGTTTTCATGGAGACAAGCTCTCTAACAATTAATCTTAAGAGTTCTAAGCATTCTTTGCTGAGGGAAATACAAAATTTAAAGGTACCAGGGCAAACATTTCAGTAAAAAGTAAAGCCTGAAATTATTGCAAGAGAATAAGAGATGGCATCTTCCCTAGCCTTAATACTTTAATGCATTTAATAGAACAGTTTCGCCTCTCAGCAAGAGGCTCTCAGGTTCGAGTCTCGGCTGGATCGCCTTCTTTGTGGAGTCTGCATGTCCTCCCCGCGGTCGAGTGACGTTTAAAGACATGCAGGTAGGTGCGTGCGTGAAAGGGTGTGCCTTCTTTGAAGGTTGGGCATCAGGCTGGCACCTCGGCACCGTAAAAATCCACTACCAGTTATTAGCGGACCGGAGTTCCACTGTGGTGACCCCTAACCGGGAAAAGCCGAAAGACAATAGAACAGTGTATAATTTAGTTTTATTTAAAGACAACCATTGCACTTTTTCTTGAGGCTAAAAGTTAAACCTTTCAGAAAGCATACAAGCTATTTTCACACGAGGGAAACGGAGATAAGAACAGACCCCAGCCAGTGTAAGTGGGCTGAAACATGCACTTTAGCATGGTAGCCTTACTTGTAAGTTTAGTAATACCTGTGGGTACAGCTGTTGATGTGGGGCATTTGTTCTATCTGGAGTTTTAAACTCAAATTCTGGAGATGTAAATAGTTTTGTATGTTTGGTGTAAGTTAATTAATAAGTTTTGGAGTGTTCTGAAAGTGCATTTAGTTTTTCATGTGAGGGTGGAGATGACAAGAAACAAATGTATAAAAGATTACCCTCCCCACAAACATTAGTGTGCGCATGTAACACCAGTGTTAGAAATACTAATTCAAAAAAGCTGTCCTGTATAATAGGTGGGAATGATAACTTTTTATCATAATGGCTGTGCTATTTATATTATCTTGAACGTAAATGGCCTTAAAGGTATAGACAAAAAGGTAAAGAATATTGAATTATGTTAAGAAATGAAGCAATGCTGCAGGAGACATGTTTGGAAGAAACAAGCTTATGAATTTGTTAAAGAAAGGATCTCTGGATGGATATTCAGCAGAATATTAGGGACAAAGGAAAAAGAGAGTAATTATGCTAATTGCTAGAGGAGCTCCAGTAATAATAGAAGAGAAAAAAAGATAATGATGGTAGATCTGTGCTAGTGTGGGGCTTTTGGCAAGGCAGGAAGATTATGCTAACATGCATTTATATTCCACCAAAAACTACTATTATGGAGCTTAAGAAGAAATTGGAATAAATAGTCAGCTTTCAGCAGGGAGTATTACTTATAGGTGGGGACTGGAACGTGATTTGCAGCAGTGAGGATGTATCTGGTAGACTTAGAAAGAAATACAACAAAGAGGGTAGATTTCTGAAGAAAGTTTTGAAAATATTTGGTATGGAAGACATAAATTCAGTAGTAGGAACTCCGAGAGACAATTTATATATTATTTCCCAAGAAACTATAACTGGGCTAGATTAGATACCGATTACATTTCACAGGAACATATGCATTTAATTGAAAGCTTCAGCACACATACAGTAACTATTTCAGATCATGCACCAATAAAAGCTAAGATAAAATTGCAGGGTAATGTAATAAAAATGAGACACTGGTGCTTTCCCACCTTTCTGTTAAAATGAGAGGAATATAAAGAATGGATAGTGAAAATTATTTGGTAGTTACTAGAGAAGATAGAAATTTCTTCAGGAGTTTTATGGTCTTGCTGCAGAGAAAGCATTTGGCATAGTAAGCTGGGACTTTATGATCCAAGCAATGGAAATTTGCATTCCCTGATAAAATTGTAAGGTGGATTAGAAGGATATATGAGGGATCAGAGGCAGAAATTAAAGTAGGTGGGGTCCTCTCTGATAATTTCTGCTTGAGCAGAGGAACCAGGCAGGGGTGCCCTCTCTCCCCATCGTTATTTGCATTGTATTTAGAACCACTGGTAAAGAAAATAAGGGACTCAGAAATTCAAGGATATAATTGGAATGGTGGTCAAGAAAAGGTGACAGTGTTTGCAGATGATATAATTTTATACCTGATAAAACCAGAAAGGGAAACTACAGTGTTTTGGAACATGTTGAGACACTTTAAGATCTTTTTAGTATACAAAATTAATGAAGCTAAAACAAAGGCAATATCAGTAAATTATGTACCCACACATTAATTGGTTCAGCAATATCCATGTTTATGGGCACTTGACAAAATGATGTATTTAAGAGTATTGATTAAAAAATATTCCAATGTGGCAGCTAGGGGTATGTGGAAAGAGATTAAACAAAAGATAATACAAAAACTGAGGGAAATGGAAGCTCCTGTTATATGGATATCGATAGTAAGATACAAGCAGTTAAAATGTTTTAGTCCCTTTAGTCTTATACACAGGTCAGGCATATTTTTTATCAACCAGAGAAGTTGTGGATAGCAATTAATAAAGAGCTGAAGGATTTTTATCTGGGGGGAAGATGGCAAGAGTCAAGTGGGATAAGCTTGTTCTACAATAGGACAAGGCTGATTCTGATTTGGATTACCCAATTTGAAGGGGTGTTTCAGAGCACACAGTTAAGGCTCTTATAAACAGTACAGGCAGAAAACTATAATTCGAAGTGGAAAGAGGTGATGATAAAACAGGGGGGAAGCTCAAGAAACAAGGAGAGACTGGGATTTTGGATGCAGACCTTTAAGGAGAATAACAATAATCATACAGAATATTATATTCATAAAGCAGCAAAAAGTATTCTAAGAACTAAGCCAACACAGGAATGGAGAAAGGATATTCTGCCAATAGGGATGACTGCAGTTAGGCATACAGACAATAGTCAAGAGAGGGCTGGAATTTATTGGAGAAAACTGGCAAAGGAACCAAGGTATTGGGAGTAAATAACTAGAGAGGGAAATGTAATAGAACGGGAAGATTCCAAGAACTTATTTGGATTGCAGGTTATAGATTGTCTATGCTCTGATATCAATCTTTGATAAGGAAAGCAAAGAGAAAAAATAGGGAAGATCCTACATGAAAAAAAAAACAGCACTGGTAGAGTTTTTAGTAGACTCTAGAACAGAATTTGCCATTAAGAAAGGAATAATTGGTAGAGCATATAAAATAATGCATGATAACTATAAGAATCAGTCAAAGGAGGTTAGAAAGGACTGGGAAGAGAGACTGGATAAGCAATTCATAAAGAAACAATGGGGGATATATGTATGTCTTCCAAATATACAACAAAGCTTAGAAGATGTAGGATCTTCCCTTGGAAGTGTTTACATAAGTATTTTTATACCCCAAGTGGACTCCAAAGAATTTTTCCTCAGGTAGATAGCAAATGTTGGAGGTGTGATAGGGAAGGAAAGGGAACTGGGAACATGGTTTGTAGGAGTATAATTAGTTGGCAGACTTTAAATATCCCCTCTAGACTGCTCTGTCTGAGATACTGGGTGAGGAAATTTGTGTAACTAAGGAAATTATTTTTAGAGCTATGATACAGAACCATAATTGCCTATATATAGTAAGGCCTTGTTAAGTCTAATCATGGTGGCTGACAAAAAAAGCAGTTACTAGAAAATGGAAATCAGAGTCAAAACTAACTTTACTAGAAGTAGCAGAGAGATAGAACAATTGGAATTGGGATCTTTAGAAAAGGGTATGAGCAAATTAAGAAAATGTGAATTGTGGGCTCAATACATGCAGAGTAGGAATGAGGGTTAAAAGTAGGCAGAATTTGAATGTGCTATGTAATGTTTGACTGATAGTGACTGGATATATTATAAGTGATTTATAATGTTTGCAGCTGTAGTCGTGTCAGCGTGGTTTGTAATGTATAATGTTTGCAACTGAAATTGTATCGGTATGGTTTATTTTCATTTATGCCTATGTCAAACGTGATAATTTATTTCTTGTTTAAAAAAAGAAATTATAACTCATGAGTGTGATAAAATTAAAATGGAGTTTAAAAATAGGGTAGAAATAAAAGAAAGGGAGACAGGGTTATGAAGTAATTAAGGGGCTGACAAGTTTTAAACTATTGCAGAATAAGGGGAATCTCACAGAACAAGAAGAGGTACAACTTCAAAGAGCTAAAGAGAAAATAAAGGAGTATCAGGATAAAAATGCATGAGTTAGAAAGATTGCTGTTAAACAACTATTTTTTGATAATTCCGGAGCTCCCTGATAGGTTAATTAGGAGGATATATGAAGGCTCAGAGGCAAGAATTAAAGTGGGAGGGTTTCTCTCTGATAAGTTGTGTCTGAACAGAGGAACTAGGCAGGGGTGTCCTCTTTGCTATTTATTATTTACTTTAAATTTAGAGCCATTGGCAAAAAAAAAAATAAAGGACTTGGAATTACAAGGTTACCATTGGTATGGCAGTCCAGAAAAGTTGGCTTTATTTGCAGATGAAATTTTGTACATGATAAATCCAGAAAAAGGACATCTTAACGTTGTGGAACATTTTTAGTTTTAAGGTATTTTCAGGATATAAAATTGAGGATACAACAAAAGACTATAGCTGCAAATTATGTTCCCGCATGTGAATTGGTTCAGCAATATCCATATTTATAGGGACACAATAAGATGAAGTATTTAGGAGTATTGATTAAAATGTCTTCTGGTATGACAGCTAATATGTGGAAAGAGATTGACCAATACAAAAAAATTGAGAAACTGGAAGCTCTTGTTTATGGTTAGGCATCTTTTTTTTATCAACCAGAGGAGATGTTGTGGATAGTAATTAATAAAGAGTTGAAGGAATTTATCGGGGAGGGGAAGAAGGCAAGGGTTAAATGGGGTAAGATGATTCTTCCAGTAAAACAAGATTGTTTAGGATTACCTAGAGCTACACAATTAAGTGGAAATGGATGATGATGATGAATCAGGGGGAAATTCAAGAAATAAGGAGAGAATAGAATTTTGGATGCAGATCCTGAAAGGGAAGAATAGCCATAAGGAATATTATATTATTAAATTAGCAAAAAATATTCTGAGCGAACCCAACATGGAAATGGAGAAAGATTTTGTCGCTGAGGATGAATGCAAGTATGGGCACAAAGAATATGCAAGAGGGGACTGGAATTTACTGGCGGAAACTGGCAAAAGAACCAAGGCATTATGAAAAAATATCTAAAGAGGGAAAGGTAGTAAAACAGGATGAGGGCAAGTAGACATTTGGACTGCAGACTAGTGACTGCCTTCCCTACCAGAGATTGATATTGGAGTAGATAGTGAATTGTAAATGAAAGACCCACTCTGGTAGAGTAGTTTAATCTAGAACAGAGGCTGCTTATAAAAAGGGGGATAATTAGTAGGGCATTTAAAATGTTGCACAGAAACTATAAAAATCAATCAGAAGAGGTTAGAAAAGATTGGATAAGCAGTTTTACAAAAGAACAACGTACCCCTTATCACAAGTCTACCACTGTTGTCTTCTGCTCCTTTATCATTATTAGAGCCTCTCTCACAGTTAGTATTATTGCCCACCTTTTCCGTTGTCCATGATACTTTGCTGAATAACCATTCAAATCCTTTCTTTGACAAATTCACATATTCATTTCTATCAGTGTCTCTTGTAACATTGCTATTTGTACCACTACACTTCTTAACATCATTTGATACTCCTTTGCTTCTTATTCATACCTACAGTACCATTTCCATTCCAGGAAATGATTGATAAGGTAGTAATTCTGAACCTGTATTTTTATTTTCACATATTGCACACAGCAGTTCTTTGAATGCATGTTTCCAGCTTGCAAATTGCATGTATCCAATGTTTGCATTAATGTTATGCAGGCTGATCTTGTATGCAGTTGCAACTTTTCATATCTATTCAGACTCGTGTCATATTTTCCAAGGAACTGAAAACAGAAATTGACAAAAACAGAAAAATTATTAACAAGTCAATAGTACAGCTTTAAAAAGGTTGCCAACCTAACTGCAAGCTTGCAAAAAAGTGAGAAAGAGATTGAAAAGTAAGACATACTGTACTTACAAGAGTTAATGTATTACATAGGAACAGGTTGAACATTGTGAACTTGGCAATTTTTAGTTTTACTTTTGTTTGGTAATTTACTGGTTAGTGCATTTTTTTTATTTCTGTGGTTAAGGAAAGTGTTTTAGGTAGCTGAAGGTGTGTTCATTGGTGCTGTCCGGTATCTAGCATAGGGACTTCTCTGGTTAGTATGAACCGGCTGTGGCCATTTGTGACATGCAGATTGGTGACAGTTTTGTAGTGACACTGTAGTAGCTGTTATATTAAAAACATTTGGTACAATAGATATCTAGATATCTCTTTGTTAAAAGAGATATAAAGATATCTCTTTGTTTGGTTTCTTACATGCCGCAGTGGGTCAATCTATGCCTTGCATTCACACACCATTTAGGAACCCCATCCTTCTTGATCTCTTGTATCTTTACAAGCCAAATGGCTCCACTAATACCAGACAAAAATAAAGAGGACAAATAAAGTCTACCAAAGCCAAATTTGAGATTGGCCTCCCAGTCAAGGACAACCACAAGGCATTATTTAGCTGTGTCCTCAACCTCAAAAGCAATGCACAGTTGTGTGCAGAGGACATTGTTAATGGAATCAACTATATTGAGCCAGAAGATACAGCAAACCTACCGGCTGACAAATTAATCTCCAACTTTATCTCTCTCTGCCCCCTTAGCCTTTCCTTAGGAAATGCCATCAAATATAACTCCCCCTGCTATCACTAGGGAGCAAGTCCTTAATGCTGTCTCTGAGGCCAAGAACACTGCATCAATGGGCCCAGACAGTATCCCAGGATTTCTTCTGAATAGCACGAAACATGACCTGTCAGGCTGTCTGGAATTACTATTTAACTGTAGCCTCCAAAGAGGCTTCATGCCTCATGAATGGAGAACAGCAACAGTCATCCCTCTGCACAAAGGTGGGCCATCTACAGACACATAAGTCTCATTAGTCTCATATGTAAAGCCATGAAAAGAATTATCATGGAAATGATCAATAATAACTTAGGAAATCTCCAGACAGTGGACCCAACCCACTTTGGTCATACCAACTGAACCTGGTGGACTTCTTTCAGAAGGTCACCAAAGCAATGGATGAGAGTAAAATGTCTCACACTGCCTGCCTTGACCTGGCCAAGGCATTTGACACAATACCTCACTAGGGCATTGTTGACAGACTTAAGAGCTTAGGTGCAAACCCTTATGTCAAAGGGTGGATAACCAACTGGCTCACAGACAGGATCCAGGAAGTCAGAATTGGGAGTCCCTCTCTACAATGTGGCCAGTCACAAGTGAACTCCATCTGAGATTGATCATGAGACCGTTCCTTTTTGGCATTTACTTCTCTGAAGTCAAGGCCAATGCCAGAGGCCTCTGACTGACTAAATTTGCACATGATGGCAAATGAGAAGCTGTCATTGAATCTTCCACTTATAGAAATTTTCTCCAGGTAGGGCTGACACAGTCAACTGGTGTCAAAGCCATGGACGAAAAACTAAATGCCAAGAAATACATTAGTATCCTTCAGGAGGTCATCTACCCCTGGTAACTGTCATATTGACAATGCACCCCTAAGAATGGAGGTAGTAGTCAGTGACTTGAGGACACACATAGACAATAATCTAGCCTTTGACCATCACATTTCTACAGTAGTGAGGAAGTAATTCTATGTTGTGCAACTTATTAACAAGGGTATGGCATCTAGGTCCAAGGAAGTCATTGCTCCACTGTATCATTGAGCACAGTTCTGCCTTTGATATGTACCTAACCAGACATATCCAACAGTTGGAATGTCCTTAGAGGTTCCTCACCAAAAGAATACAGGACATAACTAACATGTCCTGTGCAGATCGCTTCAGGGCTCTATCCCTGTATTCTGTCTCCCACAGGTTGTAGAGGGAAGCTCTATGCCTGGCTTAGAAGGCATTGTCAGACCCCACTCTGATGGACGTCCTGCATAGCCACAAAAGAAATAGCACCAGAATTACCTGTTCTAAAGACTTAAACCTTGACTATGATTATAAATAAGACATGCTGAAGTAATGGGTATGTATCCCAGAGACTACCCCTTCTCAAGAACAGGCTCCCTATCCATGTGAAGCAAAGTTCCTCCTTAACCCAATTCAAGTGTAACTTGGAAAATTGGATGGGAACAGGAAATTTATCCCTGGTTTGGCACCTATGTCTCTAATGGACACAGGCAGCCTGTAAATGGTTCTTCTCACAGGATCCTGCTTGTAAATGTTTCATCTCCCAGACCCCTGCTGACACGTATCATGGGTACCAGAACTTGTCAGAGATTTAGGATACATGGTTAGGCTTAAAAGTGCCGTTGTGGTCGTTAGCCTATAAACCAGAACTGGGGACTTAAAATCTTCATTGTCATTTAAATAAAATGCACTGGAGGGAAAAATTAACACCCACCCCCACCTCTGGAGTAACTTTCCCTTGCACATTAAACAAAGTGACACCCTAACATCCTTCAGATTAAAGTTGGGTGACTGGATAGGAAGTCCATTTACTATGGGCCTGACTTGCTTTGCCCTTCTTGAGAATGTGGGGGGGGGGTGCACAGCATGAAGGTGGTTACTGGCAATGAGTAAATAATCTTATGACTCAATTACCTTGTATTTCCTTTGATCCTCTGATTATCAGACCCTGTTATATTGGTGTTAGTTACGGTAAGTTTTCCCCTTCTCTGTTTCTTTTTGCTATCAATGTCCTCCAACCGACACGTTTTCCCTTATACAGATTATAGCAGGTGTAACAATTTTCCAGTTCTTATTGTCTATCGTCCTTGTTCATAGACATTCAGGTTACTCTTCTTAATGGTTTACTTTGTAGCCTTTTAATTACTATAAAATGCCCCCATACAGACAGGTATACCATTTTTTATCAGTGCTTTTACATTATATATACAATCTGTTTTTCTTAATATGCATATGTAGTTAGTTTTAGAGGCAGTCACAAAACAATGTCTTTGCAAATTGCTTTCCTTTTTTCTTAGGTGCACAGTAGATGTCTAAAACTCTATCGCAATGGACAGCGAAGTTCAAAGAGATGGTAGGATACTTGATCTGATTGATGACGCATGGCGAGAGGACAAGTTGCCGTATGAGGATGTGACAGTACCTCTGGTATATATATGTTCAGTATGTTTTATAACAGTAATAAGTAGGATGATCATTCTTTAACATGAATTAAAAGGTTTATGATAACATTAGTGGTATAGTATTCAGTCTTTTGGTTTTTTTTTTTTTTAGTGTTTGTGTATAATTTAGTCATATTTAAATATAGCTGATTAATTACCAAACATAACGTGTTTAAAAAATGATGTAGAAAATACTTGCATGTCTGAGTTATACAGTTATCTAATGTCTAATTGTCCCTGTAGCTTGGGTGGTGAGGAGAGGGATAATTTTTGTACCAGACTGGTGATTCATTTCTACAGCAACGTCAGTAATTTTCTATTATTGTGTTCCATACTACAACATGGGTCAAACTTTAGCAAGCAGAGCAACCAGAAACTCAGAATTAGCTTACTCATGTATTCCATGTTACAGGATCAACCATGTAGAACCCCACCCTGCTACCACTGATGTAAAGTCCTAGATCAACACAATACCAATTTGATTATTTCAAACATAAGGGGAAGCCCTGAGATACTTATTGAGAAGTAAATCTATTTTTAGAGTCTGGTCAATATGTAGGGGAGCCAGTAATAAGTTAATTATTTGCTGAGCAGTATACCCGACTCTAGTCAACATAGTACAGAATTTCTGATGGTAGACCTAATCTGAGTATACATCTGTTTTTTTTAAGTTTATTGACTTCCGCAGTGGTGCAGCGGTAGCATTGTTGCCTCATAGCAAGAGGTTCTCCCGTTCGATTCTCGGCTTGTGTTGGGAGTGCCTTCTGTGTGGAGTCTGCATGTCCTCCCCGTGGTTGAGTGAGCGTTCGAAAGACATGGGCGTGCTGGCAACTCGACACCATAAAAACCAACTGCCAGTCATTAGCGGACCAGAATTCCACTGTGGCGACCCCTAACCGGGAAAAGCCGAAAGACAAACAACATTGTGAAGGCCACTGTGCTTAATGACTGGACAGCATCCTGTGTAGTAAGGTTGTTGTGCTGCTTTGGTTTCTCTAATAAACCTGCAGAATCTTGACTCCTTAAGTTCCAGGACACTTGAACCCAATGGGGCAACACATCTAGAATGTTGTGTAGCTGTCCATACACAAGGTAGTGCTGCTTTTCACTTGGAATATGACATACTGTTTGATAACAATGAAAGTGTCATGAAGTGAAAGACACCATCTTAGCTTTGCTGTGTACTGAGAGTTGTACGCTGCTTTTGTGTATTAGAAAATTGCCCAGATGCAAATACCAAATGCATATGTTCATAAGGTATTATAGCAGACCATTCTTCTGTACCACTCCCTGTTGATCTTTGACATTTTGGGGCACTATCATTTTATGGTTTGGACTAACTGTGTAACCCTGACTTGGAGAAAGAAACAGCTAAAAGTGAAGACTGATTATTTGGCGGTGATGGTTCACAACCATACTGCTGTGAATACACTTTGAGTATTATGCATTCATAACGCTTTTTTATTGCAGTATTTGTATAACCAGAAAGTAACAGAGGGTGATACTGTGACACTGTCATAACATTATACTGGCATTGCAGCAGTTTTCTACCATTGAAGTATCCTACAGTAAACCACTGCTTTTATGGGAAATAAATGTTAGTTATGGACGTTTGTTGGCCTTGCATGGTTGTCTTTTCCATTTGTCTTTGCATCATTGAACACGTTTTAGATGAACTGAGCTTGTGAAGATCCGGTTTACTTTGTAAGTTTACTTTTCTAAGTCTTTATTGTTCAGATTATCTTTTGTATATTGCTTTTATTTGCCAAGTTTCTCTGACAGAGTTTAGTCAAAACCCCCTTTCAGAGGAGACCCAAGAAGAAAAGCTCCAACATATTATAAACACAGGCATTTAAAAAATATATACATGAACAAACATAGAGTAATATATGCTAACAATTACACATACATTTGGTAAATAGATTATATTTATATGAAATAAAGGAATTGGAGTATAAAAGATGTTTGTGCATTTAATAGATGTTGAATATTGAGCATTTGAAGACGTTCACTATTGAGTTTGTCATACTGGTAATAGATGTTTTGGTTTGTGATTAGAATTTAAAAAAAATGGAAGTGAGGGAAAGAAGGATCTCAGTAAGGCAGAAAATATTAATACTGCAGTTAAGAGGTGGGATATGAAGCAGTTTCAGAGAAAATTATATATGGCTCTCATAAGCTCTGTATTAGACGTGTAGAGGTGGGATGGCAAGCGGTGTCAAAAATGCATGGCTGGGAGATGCTACTAAAATTATTTAGGTATTAGTGAAGGCTGGTTGTGGGGCATAGAATTCTGTGTGAAGGGAAAAGATCTGGCAATAGGGCAAGCTAAGATTACTGTGGCATTTATCCCAGAAATATACTGGAGCAGATCCATTGATTTGATAGGTGAAGTTTTAGTTGTGTTTTTTAAATTAGTTTACAATCTAAATGGATTTCAGTGGTAGTGGGATGTGGTTCCACAGTTTAACTACATTATTTGAACATAGTGAGCCACCTGCAGTATTAGATGATTTTGTTATAGGTATTAGTGATATTTTTCTTTACAGCATAAAATTCTATTGGGGGAGTAGCGTTGTAGTAAGTTGTTAAGGGTTGGCCAATTTTCTGGGTTATAGAGGCCTGTGTATTGTAGTTAACTGAAAAACTGCCAGATGATGTGGTAGTTCTTACCATTTTAATTCTTTTGAGTGCTAAGCAGATTATATTTATATGAAATAAAGGAATTGGAGTATAAAAGATGTTTGTGCATTTAATAGATGTTGAATATTGAGCATTTGAAGACGTTCTATTGAGAGTTTGTCACTTGTGGCTATTTTATTATAAAATTTCTCAGGTTTGGACAGTTGTGAAGCTTGGAAATTTAGTAAAGACTGGAGCAGTAAAAGGCGAGGAGAGATGGCAGTAAGAACGTAGAAGATCTACATCTTCTGGCTATGTCAGTGAGGTAGGTCTTTACTCTGTGTATAATGTAGTCAGATTTCATGTGTTTTTTCAACCATGTGTGATGCATAATGGTCGAATTTCAGTTGATCTGTGATGGCACCTACTAATTTGGTGTGGTTTACCGCTTCTCCCATGGTGTTAGCAAAGTGCTTCTCCCATGGTGTTAGCAAAGTTGACGAGGAATAGTGTTGTTTTGGTAGAGATACGTTTTGGGTGAAGAGGAGTAATTAATTTTTTTTTTAGGATTTAGAAGTAGCTGTGAATTAACCCAAGTTTTAATCAATGAGAGTGATTGTTGTGTAAGTTTTTGAAGTTTAGAGAGAGTTTTAACGAGCATATTATGGTCAAGTCATCAACACACTGAACTAGGATCACATTTATTTGTAGCAGTGTAGATGATTCGTTAATGAATATGTTGAAAAGTGTAGGACCTAGTACAGATTCTTGTGGAACACTAGTTTCATAAGTTTATGTTACAGTGTTCATAGGCAAGAAGGTAGAGAAAGCATTTTTCTATTTCACTACTTGTGCTGTGTTTGAGAGTTAGCCATAGAACTGGTGGAGCAAAGACTGCGTTGGTGAACCCTAAGGATGAGAGTTTATGTAAGAGTTTCTTGTGGAAGGCAGTATCAGAAGCTTTTGACAAGTCTAGGAAGATGATGGGGACTAGCTTTCCAACATTTCTTATGGTTGTTGACATTATCAACAAAATTCAGCAAATCAGTAGTTGTGCTGTAATGAGCACTGAATCCATGTTAGGTTGAAGACTGAAGCTGTTTATCTGTTAGATAGTTGAAAAGTTACATATGAATACATTTTCTAATATTTTTGATAGGGGAGATAAAATGGCAAGTGGCCTGTAGTTTGAAAGATCTGTATTGATTCCAGCATTTGCAGTAGAGTAATAATTGATCTTTTACATAGTGAGTGGGACGTTATTTTCAGATATGGATTGAGTTTTCAGAATTGCAACTGGATATGCCATAGCCTCAGCTGCTATTTTAAGATACTTGCCAGGTAGGTTGTCTAAGCAATGGTAGTAGGCTTTCTTTTTTTTTTTAATTGTATCTGTGGAAATTGATTGGAAGGAGAAACGTTGAAGGGGGTTATATGACTGAGAAAAGACATCAGGATCTTGATTAGCCAACTGGTTGATTGGAGAGCATATCTAAACAATCCTACCTTGTTTTGTGATTTACTGTGGAGGTTTTTATTTGAATTTATATTTAATTTGTTATCACTGTTTGTAAGTAGTAAGGGATAGCTTGTTAACAAGATTTATTTTGAGTCATGTTTTGTTGTTTTTACTTTTAATTGCACTGTTGGTTGTTAGAAAGGTATAGGTTTTAGACCAGCAAGCTTTAGCCATCACAAGGGGCCTAGACAGCTAGAAATTCACACAAACTGCAGAGAGGAAAATCCAAAGCATATCTAAACAATCCACCTTGGTTTGTGATTTATTGATCTTTACTGTTAAAAAGAAGTGCAACTGTGAGCAATAGTGAGCAGAAGCTACTGCGTACCTTTGTGCGTGACGTAAAGAAATTACAGCTTTTGTCTGGCTTGCAGAATTTGTACGGTCAGAACAACTTTACTGTACTTACTTTAGTATTTAGTTGTAGATTGCTTGTGTAATTTTTGTCATGGAAGTTGATTTAAGTTCTCTTTGAATTCTGTGGTAACTGATTTTGATTATTCTTTTCTTTTACAATATTTTATTTGTTTGAAGCTGAATATGGATTTCTTAAAGGAAATCTCCACCCTAGAACTAAAAAAAATAATAATTTTTTTCACTGTTTGTTTCTTGACCTATTTTAACACCTCAAAATCACTCTAAGTGCTTTATTTGTAATTTTAGCCTGATTTCCACAACATGGCTACCAATGGGGCTTCATGCATCAATGTGGTCTTGTTCTCCTTCAACCTTTTCAATTTCCCATAATGCTTTGTATGAATCATGCCAGACATAAGGAAGTAACCATGAATTTCCATGCCATTGACATATAATGGGATTTGTGTGAGTCACTGATATCTTCTTTACTGACTGTAAAAGGACTGTTTCTTTTCTGTCTCTAATCACCCTCATTTATGTTTGTCTCAGAGCTTGTTTTACACTGTACTTAGACATTATCCAGCTACAGCCAGAAAACTAGCTAAATTACAGGCCTTTGTTCAGGGTTTTCTTTTATAGTCCAAGAGGAATTGATTCTGCAAGGGTCTGTCAGTGCAGTGACAGTTTTAACACCTCTGCAATAGTGTGGGGGGAGGGGACTATCAGTCCCTCTTGTTCTTACAAAAGAAAACCCCTAACAAAGGACTGTAATTGAGCTACTTTTCTGGCTGTAGCTGGGTAACTTCTAAGTATAGTGTAAAACAAGCTCTAAGCCAAACAAAATGAGGGTGATTAGAGACAGAAAAGAAACTGTCCTTTTACTGAAGGTAAAGAAGATAACAGTGACTCACACAAATCCCGTTATGTCAATTGCATGGGACTTCACAGTTACTTCCTTATGTCTGGCATGAGTCATACAAAGCATTATGGGAAAGAGAAAGGGTTGAGGGAGAACAAGATCATGTTGATGCATCAAGCCCCATTGGTAGACATGTTGTGGAAAATAGGCTAAAATTACAAATAAAACACTTGGAAACAGTGTGAAAAAAACTGATTTTTTGTTAGTTGTAGGGTGGAGTTTTCCTTTAAATGAGTATACAATTAATGATTTACTAATGCACAAATATATTGTACAGCATAATAAATGCTATGCATATTTAAAAGTAACAGTTGATAACAGTAGTGACCTGTGTTCCTCATGTCAAAAGTTGGATGATTTGCTTACCATTGTTAGAAGTAAATCTAGACTTAATGATAATGATTGCACTTGTGCAATTGGCACAGCTTGCAGGATTGTTGTTTCATATATTGACTGGACTGGTGAGATAAGTAATGTCAGGCAAAAAACAAATAGAACACATTTAGGAAATGATGCATTTATTGTCTGTAAATATCATTCAACCCCTATGAAACAAGACGATGTCCCTGACAACTTTGGAATTCTAGATACAATTATTCAGTAGTCTGAGGATCCGGATTGGTTAGAAGGAAAAAAAAATGAAAAAAAGGAAGAAGTTCACACCAAATAAGGAAGAAAAAGAAACTGATTAAGGTCTGTAAAAAGAATACATACTAAAAAGGTCACCGCTTTGTTATGTAACACACAAGTTGCAGGTCACTGCTTTGTTATGTAATGCACAGGTTACAGGGAATGATAATATTTTTCTGTCAGAAGACCTTCAGCCTATATAAAAAGGCATACTTTTTCCAAAAGAGAAAGTAGAAAAAAGAGGCAAGGGGCAGGTGAAAAGGAAGAAATCAAAATTGAACGTGGTAGATTGAAGAACATTACTGTAAGAAAAAAGAAGAGAAAGACAGATGTTGACTACATGGCTGAAGCTGTGGATTTAAAATGCCAGCAGGATGAGAATTTAATGCACAGTGAAAACAGTGGGATTAATACAACTAATGGTGATGAAGATCTATTGTTTATAACAATTGCTAGAGGAGATATATTATTGTATTAGAAGTTGAAGATTCTTTAAAGCTGGTTAACAAAGATATTCTTGTAATTGAAGATTCAATTATTAGACAAACTGATACTTATATCTGCAGAGAATATAATGCATGTTGAATAGTGTAAGATGTGAGACTAGCCTTGAAATGCCTTAATGTAAGGAAACACGGATCTGTTTTTATTCATGTCTCTATAAATTATCTCATCTGCAAGGATTCTCTGACTGTTACCAGTCAGAATCAGACTGGAATAATAATGATTCAATAACATTAGTAAGGAAATTATTAACATTGTATATTCAGGAACAATTGCTTCAGATTGTAGAAAAAAACTACCAGGGGGTGGCCAGGGGGTGGAACATACTAGACATGGTTTGTGTTCCTAAAGAAATTACTGTTGCTTCCAGTCAAGTTTAGTGATCATGGGGTTATAAAGGTTAATTTGTTACTAGACAATTCTGCCAAACTGTGTAAAACTAACTGGAGTGAGGTGTTCAGTGGAAAACTGCAGATAGAATGTAGAAAGTTTTGAAAGACAAATTGTTTGAGTGCAAAAAAATAAAAAAAATGTTTACCATCAGGTTCTAGGCATACAACATCAGGGGATATATTTCCATAAGAACTAGCTATCTGATTACGGTGAGAAACAAAAAATATAAGAAATGGAAGTGAGATTGAACTACAACTTTGAAAACTGAAATAAACAAGCTGGACAAACAGTTTAAGCATAGTGTGAGACAAGATCCTGAACAATTTGAAGAAAATGTATATAAAGATATTGAGCATAATAGGAAACCTTTTTATAGATACATAAGATGTGGAAGGAGTAGAGACATACAGATTGATAAACTGTATGCAGATTCTAAATTTTATTCTCAGACACAACAGATTATAGATATATTTAAAAAATCTTATGCAAAACAGTGTGGCTTCTCAAAAGGGGTGATAAGTTGTCCTAGTAACATCCAGGTAACTTCATATACTAAAATCAAATTAGATTATATTGAAAAAGAACTGCGCAAACTGGATCCAAACAAAGCACAGGGAGGAGACGGAATTAGTAACAATGACCTGAGAACACTTCAGCAAGAACTTACGGTACCATTATGTGAAAATATGGGAGATTTCTCAAGATTGGAGACATGCACTTAATCTGTCCTTAAGGGTAAGGGGAGTAGGACAAACAAGAGTCATTTAGACCTTAATTCTTCTTTCTTGTTGTGGAAAAGTAATGGAGGCATTAATATTGGATAAGTTATTGTTAGTATTGGATAGGTTGGGACTTGAAACCATATATCAGCATGCATATGTTGAAAATAGATCTATTACCACCTGCAACATGATATTCTTTAACAATATAATAACAGCTATGAATGAAAAATTGTGCTGTGATAAAATTTGTATAGATTTAATGTCAGCATTTGACATGGCAAGTATCATACAGCAACTGGACAGGTGAAATCCTTGGTTACAATCAGGGTGTCCCACAGGGCTGTGTCCTAGGGCCTTGCTTGTTTAGTTTGTATCTTTCAGACCTTACTTTTTCATCTAAGGTGTTCCACAGTCTATATATAGATGACCTGAAATTGGGTAAACATAACATGTGTTACAGATAAGGCATGTCTGTAAGATAACTTGATTAAATTGACCATTTGGGCACAGGAGAATACTATACTAATAAATACATCAAAAACTAAGCATGTGAGGTTTGGGAGACATAGATTGAAAGGTGAATATTTAATACAGCACACAGTGATTGAAACTGTAGATTCATTTAAAGACATGGGTATATGGTTAGATCCAGCTGTGACTTTTTCTAATCATATCAACCAATTGATTAATGATAGTTATAAAACTATAGGTTGTATAACAAGATTTATAAAGTCTAGGAAATCAAAAATGATGAAGTCATTCTTTGTTAGTTACATTAGACCCAAACTTGAGTATGGAAACCTTGTAAGAAATCAAGCATGAGTATACTGGAAGCAGTACAGAGGAAATCTACCAAGAGCATCCATGGATGTGAAAATGTAAGTTTATTATGAAATACTAAAATATCTGAACTTGTACTGTGTCTCTTACAGATATCTAAGAGGAGATCTTATTCAGGTATATAGGGCATTTAGAGACAGCTATCTCTGGGAATGTTTGGGGTTATCAAAAAGTAATAGAGAGTCATCAGACAGCCTATGTAGAAGATTCTATAGGAATGAGAAGTGTACTAATTGTTTTTTTGACAGAGTAGCTGATGCATGGAACAGACTACCAAATTACATTAAAGCAAGTACTAGTTTAGATATTTTTAAGAACAGCCTGGACACTTATTATGGGAACAGGTGTTTTGGTATATTGGCAAGCTAGAAGGGCATTAATGCCCATGCTTGAAATATTTGTATGTATTTATGTAATGACAGTATTCTGTATAAAATGAGTATTGAATTGGTTCGTTACGGTACAATTTTTTTTCTGTGTGTTTGGTGTTGGCTTGTTCTGGATTTAACAGTTTATTGACCGAGGCTCAGAACAGTTTAGATTATGTATGTATGTGTGTGTGTTTTTGATTGGTTGAGTAATAGATTTTCTTATCTTTGGTGATCGGTTATTTTGTTAGGTTTGTCTGTTGTCTATATGATAGTAAAATAGAAGCTGTTTAATTTTTTTCTTTGGTCAGACCTTCCAGACTTTGTCTCTTTTGTTTCATGGGTTGCTTAATTAATAAGGATAGCATTAGGACATATTTGATTATGACTTCTTTTTTTTCTGAGGGAGCTTAGAACCCTTGAGAAGATTCTATTGAACACAGTCAGCATTCATCCATGGGAAGAGTCTTTAGTAACTTACATTTAAGGAGATGTAAGTGTCTTCATGAAAAGTAATAAGCTTTCTACCAGCTGCAGTGATGTGTTTTGTGGCTGTTGCTTTGGTGGCTTATGGTGTAGATTGGTCAGTGATCACTAAGGCTATCCGACAGAGTTCCATGGGACCAGATTTTAGTTATAGAGGATGTCTGTATACCCATGATCGTGAGTGTTTAGTTTTAGCATGGTTAATAGGATTTATGAATTTGACAAAGTTGGCCATTTATTACAGAAAGCATTCAGCTTATAGCTGGTTCTCAGCAGTTAACACAGATGCACAAAGTAAAGCAGGTTTTCTTTTGTTTATTGAATATGTAGACACCAAGAAGCTAGTGACACAAAGTAGTATTTGTAGTACTTTAAATCTGAATGTGTTTTATAGTTGTAGTACTGTTTAACTTTGAAACTGTTTGGAGAAAGTGTTTTACATTTAGAATATATTTTTCTTGTTTGGTAAGAGAGTCTTAAAGAGAGCACTATTTGATTTTGAAGTAGATGTGGGGGAGTGATATCATACTGTGTCAATCATGTGCCAGGCAGCTTTAACAAAACGTACATCTACCATCTTTGTTAGTACTGACTGCTGAGAAATGTAAAACATTTACATAGAGTACCAACTAACTGCAAGCACTGACTGGAGAAAGGTTTTTTTTTGGGGGGGTAGCAGGCATTGAGACACTCGAGGTACATGCTAACCATTAGAGAGCATCTCCTCATAATTTTAAAACCAAAGTTGCTGTTGTCTGTGATGAGCAGGCATGCCATCTAGAATCAATTTCATTGCCTTTCCCAGCTTCATTTCAACAGTAACCATGAGTAAGAGTTATTTTTATTTTATTTTATTTTAACATTTGTTTACCAGGAAAGTCTGAGATTAAATGAATGGAAGATACTTAAGGGGTTGAGGACATCAGCCAGTAAGCAGAAAATGGAAGTACCTGTCTATGAAATGAATGAGAAGAGAATCAGATGTTAGAAAATTACAAAAAATAATAAATATCTGAATGTGAATATTGCCACTAATTGATGTAATAATGTTTGCATGGAACTGGGACTCGTTTTAGATAAAATATTTTGCAAATGTCACTTGTAACAGCCTGCCTCCTCTTGTTTTTATTAAGAGTGAATTGCCAGAACCAGAACAAGACAATGGTGGCACAACAGAGTCCATTAAAGAACAGGAAATGAAATGGACTGACCTAGCTCTACAATACGTTCATGAAAACATCCCTGCAGCAGGAACCTAGTATTCAAAGGGGGTGTTTGCTTTACTTTGCATCATATGTAATTATTTATCTTTCCCTCGTATGGAGGTATTGATTATGTCATGCACATTTTTATTTCTTCACTATTCTGTAATATTGTACAGATTTTTCAAGTTGTATATGCTTTTTTCAGACTTTCAACTGCAGTAGATACTTTAGCTGATAGATGTTTTATTTTTCAATTGTATATGTTATTGGACAGGAACATCATTTGACAATAAAATTACAAGATTTTGCTAACATAGTTGTTTTTAGACAAAGAATGGAATTGGGATAAAACTACATTAGCAGTGCAACCATGTAATTACTTCTGTCCCTCATGGAGTTTCAATACAGCAAACATTATCAAAGCTATGATCTCTTGTGGATGAGAATGCTTATGCAAATGCACTTTGAAAAATACTTTTAAGAAATTTTTTTTTGTTATCTTCCTATTGTCTTCACTTTTTGGATGTACTGTATATTTTCATTAAAAAATCTGCAAATCTGGTTACAAATTTGTGAGACTTGCTTGTGTCACTCAGTGTTTTATGGATTTTGCATTTTCTGTGTAATGATGAAAGTCTGGTCCACCAGTTACAAGAAGATGAGTTAAGGTTTGACCAAGTGTTTGGTTAGGGCATGTATTTTTGAAGTAGTAATCACCTTGTACATTGCTGTCTTTTTAACTTTGAAACACTGGTGGCCAGTTTTGAAATTACAAGTACTTGCCTAGTATACGTTTATGGGCAGTTTTGAAGTTGCAGGCACCTCTCCAGAGTGTGTTGGTTTGTTACCTCACATGGGAGGTTGTAACTTGGTCTCCCTGTATATAGATGGCAGTACATCAGAATTATAACAAACAGATTTTCTTTTTCTTGAGCTTTGATCGACTGATGCACATTCCATAATTTAGTTCTCCATAATAAACAGAAAGCTTTTCTTTAGTATTGGCTAATAACACTGGAAACCATTCTGTCACTTAGATGAAGTTAGTACCTGGTAAAAAATAGATGACCATTATAGATATATTTGATGAGCTGTAAGGTATAGCTAAGGATAATTTTTCATATTCTAGTCAGTCGGTGTAAAGTAAGACTATGAACTGTACAAGTCAATGGACCGTGTGACCAAGTCATCCTTGAAAAGGGATACTAGTGTCCAGTGGGTTTACACAGTTAAACACATACATAAATTATGTATTGTGGCAACTCCAATGTATTAAATTAGCATTTTCATAACTCCTAAAACTGGATTAGTGCTATTGTAAAAAATGAAGCAAAAAAATCCAGATGACCACCACTGCTTAAAACAGGTTCATTTAGACAAGTGCTTTCACGTAGAACAAGCCATGCTTTCTCAAGTCTTCAATAAAACAGTAAAAATCCCTACACATTTTATATCAAAAAGCACTATCAATTAATCACATACATCATTAAAATAAATACAACCCTTAAAATACATCAGTTAAGTATTCAGCTAGTGTTACATCTTATTTAAATGAACAAGCTTGTAGCTCAGGTTTAAATTGAATTATTTTCAATCATGTACTGAAAGGATAGAAAATAAAGATGACAGAATGGCATAAGTATGATTTATCAAACTTTAAATTATTAAACAGCATATTTAAAATAAGTAATATGACAAAAACATCTAAATTAGACTGGGTATGCTTATACTATATGCAGCCACACACTAGTGTTAGAGCTTGCACTTCTGTGGAGGTAAAATTATACACTTATAAATAACAGTAAACAAATGAGGAACTGTATCTCTTTTAATGTGTGAAATCACTTGTTCAAATATTGTTGCTCTAAAGATAAATATTACCAGATTGTTTAATGTTGAAATGTGCAGCAGTAGAAATCTTTACTTTACTTTATTTTTCCTAATGTCCCCTCACATGATCCTGCAGTCTTATCTTAAATATCATAACTGTTTCCCCTAGTATAAAAAAGACTGGAAGGAGCATATCAAGTCATAAATTACTGATTTTTCCTATGAAAATATACTAGTAATGTGAACTTTAGACCACTGATAATGCTAAATGTTGTAGTTAACAAATCTACAAACATTACAACTGGCACAGAATTCAAGACACTGCATTGAGGAGCAAAATATATTCAAGTTAAACTACCACCATTATTGGACCTGCTAGTAAGCCTGATGCTTATTCTCCAGCAAGGACTAAACCAAACAAATGCTTGGTCTTAGTTGTGTGGTTATCTGTAGTAACATGAAATGCACTACAGTGTCTAGCATGATTTCCACTTAACATATAGGTAATAGGACTTCAGTAACTTTGTGGATAGCTCTTTTGACCATCATGTTTCTGTAGTGATTAGAAAATCATTCTACCTTACACACACACACACACACACCATTCTAGGTGTCTACTCAAAGTTGTTATACTCCCACTTTATTCTTCCCTTATTAGGCCCATAATTGAAGATTTTCCCCTTTGCCATCTACCTAAGCACCTAAACCAGCCCAAGAGACCTCAACATTTCCACATCAAAAAGATCTCAGTAGTGTCAGCTACTCTGAAAGATTAAAGTACTTGCCCCTTTACTCAGTATCATATAGACTCTTGAAGAGGTGATTTTGCCTTAGCTTTTTGTGCTATAAATGACCCAGCACTTTTCGAACTCCTTCCCCTAAACAGAACGAGTGGTAAACAAACATCTACTCTAGAGACCTAAACATGTACTACCACATCAGTGCACATGGAATAACTGATACCCAATATAAAGTATTCACCAGTTGTGGAACAGGCTGCTCTTTCATTTTTACATCAATACTTCACTAACTACCTTTAAAAAAAAACCTGGATGAGTGATCACAAATTTTCACCTAGAATACATTGGGAAAATCTACTTAATGAGGGACTTTGTTATTCCCCCATCAGTACTAGGTGATGTGGCTGAACATCTTAGTGATTTCGTAGGCCATAAGCTTAGTAAGAACATATGTCGTGCTGTAAAAAACAAGTTTTTACTTTAAAATGACTCCTCCAGCAGTACAACTTACCCTGTGACAAACAGTTGATGTTAAGTTGTCCATCTCGCCTTCATTCTTGCTGGATGGGCTCGGAGCCGACCTCGGCTCCGACTCGGCCACTCTAAAAGCTCGAGAGTTGGTTCCACCGGCTCGAGGCTCCCCTTATATCCCACAATGCTAGGCGGTATTACCTCAGATCTCGTTTGCCGCTACAGCTATCGAGACGTGTTGCTTCAACCGGCTTCATGTGAGTGTAGAAAATAGTTTAAAAAAGTTACTAAACCCCTTTAAATTAGTTTTCCTTACAGTATCCCCTTATTTTAAAGAATTTTTATCCCTTCTTCCTTGTTCTTACCCTTTTTTACCACAAGAACTTACAGTTCTTCCCTTAGGCCTTCGGGCCCTCCCATTCCCCTTTGGAGTGTGTGTGTTTTTTGTAGGGACTTTTATAACTATCTAATTTTATTTAGTCTAAGTTAGAGTATAGTGTAATCGGTGTGTTTGTGCTTGGGTGTGATTACACTTGTTACTTAAATGTCTAAGGATTCGAAGGTCTCGGGCTTCAAGAAGTGTGACTCGTGCTGTCAGAAAATGTCTCTGACAGACGGTCACACTTGTGTGTACTGCCTGGGACCTTTACACCTGCAGGACTCTTGTGCTGTGTGCCATGGCTTCAGCCCTAGAGTCCTGCAGGAAAGAAAGAACAAGCTCATTTTGCGGGGCTTGCTAAAGCCTGAGGGTCCCCCGACTGTATCTTCGGGCAAACCTTCTAAGGCTTCTAGGTCTTCGACTCCAGCTACTGAGTCGGCACCTAAGACTTCGAAGTCTGCTACTACATCGGCTCCGGCTGGAGCCGATGAGACTCGAACTTCCACTCCTGTGGTTCCCTCGGTTCCGGCTGTAGCCGAGTTATTGGAAATGGCTGAGTCGGCTCCGATCAGACTCTGAACCGACCTCTAGGAAGAGGTCAAGGTCACCGTCCCTCGGCTCCGTTCATTCGGCTCCAGCATCTCCCTTGCTGTCTGAACGGAGCCATAGGTCGCACTCCTCTAGGTCTTCGAGGCTTTCTGACCATGACCTTCAGAGGGTAGTGAGTCGACTTCTTAAGTCCGAGGCACTGGCCCAAATGCTTCAAAGCCCGACTCATCAGTCGATGCTTAACCCTATATCTCAAAATATTTCTCCTCCGACTCCTTTGAGCTCGGAGCCGGGGCGTTTTGGACCCGAGACTGTGGTAGCGTCGGAGCCGATACAATTGTCTTCGCACCGCTGGCTCGATTTCTTCCTTGGAAGAATCTCGGCGCCGACTTCGTCGGCTCGAGGGGTGAGTGGCATCGACCCTTGTCCGACCCGCCTCCCTCTCGGTGCTTCGGCGCTGGTGAGTTCGGCTCGACATCGCCTCGAGCCATCGCTGTCGGTGCCGAGGGAGGTTTTCAGCTTTTCGAACGGGACCTCTGGCTCTGCCTGACAGGGGTGCATTCGAGGTCATGCGGAGTGTGTTGGAACCCGTTCAACTCCACAGTCGGCTCCGTCCGCCCCTCCCGCTTCGGTGCCTCAGGTTATGTCTGCTCACTCCCTCATCCCAGGCCGCAGAGAGCCAGCTCCTCAAGAATCCCCTGTGGGGATCTCAACCTCTTCCGAGGCCTCTCCTGAATTGGCAGGGGAGCCCCCTAGGAAGAGAAAGTGCAATAGGAAGCACATAGACTCACCTGAGTCTGTCACCTCTGACACGGATTTAGAGGATTCGAGGGTTCCCCTGCTCCCTTCTGAAGATGTCTCCTTTGCAGACATTCTAGAGATCCTGAAACAGAGGGGAAATTGGCCAGCCCTTAACCCTTCGGAGGATGAATCTGTGTATCTTGAGGCGTTTGGCTCTCGCCCTTCCACCTCCTGGGTGTCCCCCTTTGACCCCCTCATGCAGGTGGTAGCTAAAAAGGCTTGGACGGCTCCTGACTCTGTGGACCCCACCCCCAGGAGACCTTCAAAGTTTATCACAGCACCAGCAGATAAGCAATTTCTCACTAAGGGAGTTTCTGTGGATGCTATGGTGGTAGCTGCCGCCACTAAGAAGGAGCTAGCTGATCCTTCGTGCCTGTCCATCCTCCTAACAAGGAATCTAGGTCTATGGACAGGTAATGGAAGCGGATGTTTTCGCCAGCGACCTTTGCTATGCTCGCTGAACTACCTCTGCCATTTCACTCGTCTTCAAAGAGACTTGATCAAGGAAGCGAGTGAGATGTTGAAGGACCCTACAGCTGCGGGTTTTCAGGACAAGATGAACGCTCAGCTGGCTACCCTAAATTCTATAGCTAACTCCTCCATGCGCCTCCTTTCATATGCGGCTGATGGAGCGAGCAGAGCCGCAGGGACAGGTGTGGCCTTACGGCATGCCTGGATGCGGCTATGCAATTTTTGGACCCCTTTATAACGCCTTTCACTAATTCCCCGCTTGATGGATCATCCCTTTTGGTCCTCAAGTGAAAGAAACCTTGACAAGGTGCGAGACAGATGGCAAAACTCTTTCTGCCGCCGGAGTCCGTTTTCTACTCCTTCTAGACCTTACCCCAAAGGCCAGAAAAGTGGAAAGATGTGGTTCTGCAAACAATCTCAAGGGACTTTGCCTGACGACAGAGTCGGTTCCCCAGAGGCAGAGGGGAACAATAATGGTAGACGCCGCCCCTAGAGGCAGGGGGTCCGCAGAACCAGGGCAATCGAGAAACCTTTTCCGATAAGCCCTTCCAGCATCCCTGAGGTGTTGCCCGACTGTCCACCTTCGAGGCAGTCGGGGAAGATTATCACTGTACCCAGAAGCCTGGCGATCCCTAACTCAAGACAAGTGGGTACAGTCCATCATTTCCGAAGGCTATTCCATTCCGTTCTTTCGCATTCCAAATCAATCAAACAAATCCCTTCCAGATGTTCCACCCGCTCAAAGGGATCAAGCAGCATTGGAAATATCAAAGTTGCTTGCAAAAAGAGCCATTCAGCCAGTGCCAGCAGACCAGCAAGGATCCGGAATCTACTCCAAGTTCTTTTTGGTTCCAAAGAAAACAGGGGACTGGAGACCCATTTTGGATCTCAGTATCTTGAACAAGTCTGTCAAGAAAACAAGATTTCGGATGGTCACGCTACAATCCATCCTACCCCTATTGGGAAAGGAAAACTGGATGTGCTCTATAGACCTCCGGGATGCGTACTATCCTATAAAAATGAACAGATGCTCCAGGAGATTCCTCCGCTTCAGGCTGGGAACCAGTCACTTTCAATTCAGAGCCCTGCCCTTTGGACTCACCACTGCCCCCCGGGTGTTTACCAAATGCATGGCAGTGGTAGCTTCTCACCTGAGACGCCAAGGATTCCAGGTGTTTCCATACTTAGACGACTGGCTCCTCACAGCTCCTACCAAGCATCTTCTTCTACTTGCCAGAGACTACACCTTTCGCATTTTTCAAAAGTTAGGTATCTCAATAAATTGCGAAAAGTCTGTTTTGTCGCCTTGTCGTGCTATTACCTTCATAGGTGCAAATCTAGACACAGTCAACATGTCTGAGACTCACAGACCAAAGAATAGCAGACATACACAAACTGGTTTCCTTCTCTTCCACACCAACAGAGTCAAAGTCAGATTAGTTCTAAAAGTACTGGGGATTATGGCGGCTGCTATCCCTCTACTTCTATTAGCCAGATTTCACATGAGAATCCTTCAATGGATGCTCTTCACACAATGGTCATACCAACAACTTCCGATGTCCCACACCATTGTGATTACGCAAGCATGCAAGAATCATCTTCTTTGGTGGATTTCTTCCCCCCAGCTCTTCCTAGGAAGACCCTTTGTCCTTCCTCCGGTTGCTACTCTGCCAACGGACGCCTCCCTGATCGGCTGCGGCGGGGGCATTATCAGGGCAGAACAGTCCAGGGCATATGGCAACCAGTCGAACGCCACTTGCATATAAATGTTCTAGAGATGAGAGCAGTGCTTCTAGCGTTGCAAGCCCTTCAAGACTCTCTTCCCTTGGGAACAATAGCAATTCAGACGGACAACATGTCTGTAGTGTGGTATATCAACAAACAAGGAGGAACCAGGTCCTACCCCCTATGTCGAGAAGCACTCAGACTGTGGCAATGGGCGATTTCTTCTCAGCGGTTTCTGATAGCAACGCACATCCCCGGGAAGTCCAATCTTATCGCAGACAAGTTGAGCAGAGCTATCCTCATGCCTCACGAGTGGTCTCTGAAAAATTCTATCTTGGAGAAAATTTTTCTCAAGTGGGGTCAGCCTTGCTGCGACCTTTTTGCTACTCCCCAAAACAGCAAGTGCAAAGATTATTTCACCCTCTTCCCCTTACCAGGCCAGCCCAGCAGAGACGCTCTAGTCCAAGTTTGGCCCCGGGGACTTCTGTATGCATTCCCTCCCTTCCCACTAATCTCTCAAATGATACAGAAAGCTATCGCTCAGAAGGCCTCATTGATCCTCATTGCTCCTTACTGGCCTCGACAGGTTTGGTTCCCCTTTCTACATCAATTTCTGTTGGAGCAACCCTGGCATCTGGACCTAGTTCCAGATCTTTTGATCCATCAGTCGGGTCAGTTACATCGCTCCCTCCCCTCTCTGAACCTCACTGCTTGGTTCCACCAGTTCCAACCTTAGCCAGGCTTCCTCAAATATCTCACTCTGTTCGAGATATTTTGATAGCTTCCCATAAATCTTCCACTCGGAAGATTTATCTTAGTAAGTGGAAACGTTTCGCCTATTGGGCTCAAGGAAGGGACATAGATCCTTTCACTGCTCCCATCCAAATAGTCCTTGATTTTCTAGCTGAACTTTTCCATGCAGGTTCATCTCCTTCTACTCTTAAAGTTCAATTGGCAGCTATATCTAACTTTCATGTGGGCATCTCAGATTCTGCCATCATGTCTCACAAGCTTTGCAAAGCTTTCTTGAATGGAGTTTTTCTTCTTAGACCTCCTATAAGAAATCCTCCTCCCTCTTGGGACCATAATTTAGTTCTCACATCTTTGATTCTTCCCCCTTTTGAACCTGCAGCTTCCTGTTCAATGAAATTGCTATCCTGGAAGACTCTCTTTCTGGTAGCCATTACTTCAGCTAGAAGGGTCTCAGAGCTTCATGCACTCAGCTGTCAACCACCGTATCTATTGTTTCATAAGGATAGGGTATCCTTACGGACCAATCCATCCTTTTTACCTAAAGTAGCCTCTGCGGCAAATCTAAATCAAAACATTGACCTCCCTGTGTTTTTTCCTAACTTTTCTAACAGGTCTGAACAAAAATTGCATTGGCTAGATGTCCATCGTCAATTAAGATATTGTTTGGATAGGACCAAACAGATCAGAAAAACTGACCAGTTGTTTGTCTCTTATGCAGAAGGCAGAAAGGGCCTTTCAGTTTTGAAGGTATCACTGTCCAGATGGCTAACATCCCTGATTTCCTTTGTGTATGAAATTAGACACCAAAAGTTGCCTAACAAACCAAAGGCCCATTCGACTAGAGCTTTGGCTACTTCTATAGCTTTCCAAGACAGGCTGCCTATTGATACCATTTGTGCAGCAGCTACATGGGCTACTCCTCACACTTTCATTTCTCATTATAAGTTGGATTTAGCTTCTAGACATAGAGCTAATTTTGGTTCCACTGTACTCAAGAGTCTGTTCCGATAGGCCACCCGGGACAAGGTGCTAGGGACACGGTCCCATCCAGCAAGAATGAAGGCGAGATGGACAACTTAACATATAGAAGTTATGTTCTTACCATAACGTTCCATGTTAATTGTCTTCTACTCGCCTTCTTTCTTGCGTCCCACCCTCCTTCCCCCTAGCCTGGACAGACCTAGAGGAGTTTGATTGTGACCTCTCTTTCTACCACCTCTATTGTATATAGGTATATGCTATACTGTGCATATATTCCTTCATCAGGTTTCAGGTCACCTTCTTCCCTTTCTTTTATAGAGGTGGGTTTTCCCTTTTCCAGTAGTTCTGGATTTATTATTGGCTGGGCCTAGCTTACAAACGAGATCTGAGGTAATACCGCCTAGCATTGTGGGATATAAGGGGAGCCTCGAGCCGGTGGAACCAACTCTCGAGCTTTTAGAGTGGCCGAGTCGGAGCCGAGGTCGGCTCCGAACCCATCCAGCAAGAAAGAAGGCGAGAAGAAGACAACTAACATGGAACGTTATGGTAAGAACATAACTTCTATTTATATTATAGGTATCACACTTTCTTTGTTGAAAGAATTTAAGATGTTTAGAGTTTGAAATAAAAAAATGCTTTTTGTTGTATGCTTTGTGTGTTCAAAGTTATTCCACATATTACAAGAAATTAATGAAATGGGAGAATGTAAACTTTTTTCCACATAAAAATGTAATAGTGGTGGCACGCTTTCTAAATAAAGATGTATTAATTCTCTCTCATGGTTTATGTACAAGTCGCATCCAAACAATGAACCATTTTGCAATGAATGTTTTATGAACAGTTTTCCAGAAAAAGTTTTGTTGCTTGGGTACCATTCCTTGTACACAAAAATCAAACTATCTGTATATTTGCTGTTGTATCCATCTACATCCCACCAGGTAAAAACTTCCTAATCCTTGAACAAATACTTTTTAGGTTATCACAAAATATTGCCTATGAAACTTTAATCCTTGGAGATGTTAACATAGATTGGAATGACCTAAATATTCACTTCCCCCAACACAGCATGAAGCTCCACAGCTTTTCCCAACTGATCTCCACCCCCACCTACCTACATAAAAACATACCCAAGTCCACTCTAGATTGGATCCTCATTAACAAACTTCACATGTACCATATTCCCTGTACCCCCTCCAGCACTATAAATGACCACCTGCCAACTTGCATCTATCAATACTCCCCCCCCCAACTACAGAGACTGTAGAAAACTCACCAACTTTAACCCAGATACTCTGAATAATTATCTTTCCTATATCAGCTGGTCTTCACTGCACTCTCTGCTCATTAATGAAGCTGTACTTAATTTTAACCACATCTTTCTTGACATCCTGAACTCCCTAACTCTCTTAAGGAAAACCAGGGTCAAATCCAACTATGCCCCTGGATCACTAGAAATACTCTCTCCCTCATGGCAAAAAGAGATAAGGCTTGGAAACTGGCTAAAATTTAAATCACCATCACAGTTACAAGACTAAAGAGAACTTGGGAACCTCACCAACAAAAACCTCCATCACAATAAGAAAAACTACTACACCCAAGCTCAAACTAACCACTACACCAACCTTAAAAGATTTTGTTGTACTATTAACAAAATTCTCCATCCTGGCACTCCCAATCCCTTCCCTAATAAAGTACAGTTTTGTACCTACCATAAATGTAGATGTTCGAGGATCCACATTGCTGCAGTCCTAACTATTGGGTAGTCCGCTGTCCAGTCGGCCCGAATACCAAAGTATATGGCTGACGTCGGTCAGGGCGCATTAGACTGACGTCAGTACGTCAGGGTACTAATGCGCATGACCGACGTCATATCCTCAGTCTTTTCTTGCCCCAGATGTCAGAAGACCCTGAAAAGATAAGGCCAAAAACCAAACTCCCAACATACCTGCACCAAAATATATATATACAAAATATACAAAATTAGCAGAATATAACCTCACCTACACAACCACCCCTAAACACAGAGGGGAAGGAGGGTAAATTGGACTGCAGCAATGTGGATCCTCGAACATCTACATTTATGGTAGGTACAAAACTGTACTATGTTCTTCATTCCACATTGCTGCAGTCCTAACTATTGGGTAGAATCCCAAAGCAGAGGTAAGGGAGGCTGGCAAATCATAAGGAAGCAGGAACTGACAACATGCCCTGCAAAATAGCTGTGGCAAAACCAGCCCTAGACTTAGAGTAGAGAGGAAGGTGATAATGCTTAGAGAAAGTATGCACTGAACTCCAAGTAGCTGCCTCCAAAATATCCTTAGTTGCCACCCCTCAGAAATGCTGTTGAAGTGGCAGTAGCCCTAGTGGAATGAGGCCTAATCCCAGCTGGAATCTCCTTGCCATGATGGGAATAACAAAATGTAATGCAACACCCAATCCATCTAGAAATAGTTTGTTTTGACACAGGCTTGCCCTGAGAACTCAAAGCAAAAGAAACAAACAACTGCTGAGACTGCCTAAAATCCTTAGTCCTGCTCAAATAATAACGCAATTGCCTGTGTACATCTAAAGTGTGCAAAATCTTTTCCCTTTATTTTGGGGATCTGCATAAAACGTAGGCAAATGAATAGTTTGGTTTAAAGCCACACTAGAAACCACCTTAGGCATAAAGGAAGGATTAGTGCGTAAAGATACTCTATCCTTATGAAAAATCAAAAGGCTCCACTGCCATAAGGGCCTGCAACTCAGAAACCCTTCTTGCAGAAGTAATGGCCAACAAAAAAGCAGTCTTCCATGACAAGTATTTCAATTCAGTAGTAGCCGCAGGCTCAAAAGGTTGTAGAGTAAGTTTCTCCAACACAAAATTGAGATCCCAAGCAGGAGTAGGAGCTCACGTGGGGTCTTATATTCTTTGCCCCTCTAAGAAATTGCTTGAACAAAGGATGCGAAAACAGCGGTGGGTCACAATCATAGTGAGCTGAGATTGCTGCAGCATGAATCTTAATGGAAGAGAAAGGCAAACCTTTGTCCAATAACTCAGTAAGATATTGAAGAGCCACACTCAAATTTGGCTCAGAAATCTCCAAATTGTTTGCTGCACTCCAAAATAAAAATCTCTTCCATTTTTCTGCACACTTTCCTTGTACTAGGTCTCCTGGCTTCCATAATCACATTTAAAACTTGTTGAGGAAGTTGAGACCTGCTGTCTTTCAAAACAGAATATGCCAGGCTGTTAGATGAAGAGAGTGAAGCTTGACATTGAGCAGGTGACCGTCTCTCTGAGACAACAGGTGTGGAATCAAGGGTAAAGGCCATGGAGGCTTCTTTACCAGACTCCTCAGTAATGGGTACCAGTGCTGCCGAGGCCAATCTGGAGCTATTAAAATCATCCTTGGCTTGTCTTGTCTGACCTTTAGAAGCACCTTTGGAAGAAGAGGCAGAGGTGGAAAGCATACACATGAAGATTTTTCCAACTGAAAGAAAGAGCATCCACTTTCCAAGCTGTGTGATGAAACCTCTTTGTGCAAAACTTTGGCAGCTGGTGGTTTAGTGGAGAAGCGAACAGATCTATGTCTGGAGTTCCCCAGGACACTGTCAACTTTTGAAATACATGAAGATCCAGTTTCCACTCGTGGGGATCCATGATTTGTCTGCTTAACACATCTGCTAAGGAGTTCTGTGCTCCGGCAGAAACCTTGCCTGAAGAGTTAGTTGCAAGCTGAGCGCAGTCTCCCATAAAATCATTGCTTGCCTGCACAATGGGTAAGAATGTGTTCCCCTTGTTTGTTGATGTACCACATGACAGTTGTGTTGTCTGTTAGAATCAACACCTGCCCTGGAAGAAGTAACTCCTTGAAAGCCATTAATGCAAACTGGACTGCTAACATCTCCTTCATGTTGATATGTAGATGCTGTAGTCTGGCAGGCCACTTGTCTTGTATCCACTTTCCATTTAGATGAGCTCCCAAGCAATGTCTGAGGCATCTGTCGTTAGAATTTGACTCGCCTCTGGCCGGGTCACAGAGAGTCCCTTGTTTAGGTGACATTCCTGAGCCCACCACAAAAATTCCTTTTGAATGCAAGGTATTATTTGAATGACAGTGTCCAAATCCTGGCAGTGCTGTGTCCATACATTTTTGAGATACCATTGTAGCTTCCTCATTTGCAGTTTGGCATTGGGAAGCACCAGAATACAAGATGCCATGAACCCTAAGGCTTGAAGGACTGTCCTTGCAGTCAGCCCGGACTGAAGAGATAGTTGATGGAAGTAACTGGAAAGATTCTTTTGTTTGTCCGGGGTTAAACTGGCCATCTGGGCTGCTGTATTCAGTCTGACACCGAGAAAGCACAAGTGTAGTGAGGGTACAAGACTGGACTTTATATCGATCACAGAAAACCCTAGGCATCTTAGCACTGCTATGACATATTCCAAATGCTGTAGAAGGTCTTCCTTTTCTTGAGCCAGAATCAGGCAATCGTCCAAGTAAGGATAGATTTGAATTCCTTTTAGCCTGAAGTAAGCTATCACTGGAGCCAGAACCTTTGTGAATACTCTGGGCGCAGTAGATAAGCCAAAGGGCAATGCAGAGAACTGATAATGAGAATTTCCAGCTCGAAAACGCAGATACTTTCTGCAACTTAGTCTTATAGGCACATGAAGGTAAGCTTCCTTGAGATCTAAAGTTACCATCCAGTGATCTTTGCCCAGCAGAGGTAAAAGCTGTTGTAACGCCAACATTTTGAACTTGGGAATGTCCAGATAAGTGTTGAGGATAGATAAATCCAAAATTGGTCTCCACGTGTTCCCCTTCTTCGGTACTAGGAACAGGCGAGAATAAAATCCTAGGCCCCATTCTGGCACAGGAACCGGCTGAATGGCCCCTATTTGGAGTAACAGAGAAATTTGCTTGTGAGCCTCTTGTCTTTGTAGAGGAGGAATGTCTGGCATGCCTTTGAAAGGAGGCAAGGTATGGAAATAAAACCTGTAACCGTGGTGAATGATATCCAGAACCCATCTGTCTTGGGTAATTAAATCCCAATTTTCTTTGAAAAGAGACAGTCTTCCTCCCAACGGTGCTGCCAGGCGAGAATGAACTGGCAGCTGAAAAGGCAGGTCATTGGGTCTGCTTACGAAGGACTGACCCTGCCCTCACCAGAAGTCTGAGCAGGGGAACTCCTGTCCTAGGCCTAAAAGAACCCTGAGCTCTGCCCTACCACGCCTAGTCCTACCCCTAGACTGGGAATCATAAGCAGGATAAGTCCATCCCTTAGCAGGCCAATTTCTACTAAACTTCGGAGGCTGCACCTGCAAAAATCTTTAACAGTTTGCATAGACTTAGCCTTGTCCTCCATTTTCTTCAAAACTGCTTCTACAGGCGAACCAAACAACACATCAGACTGCAAGGGAGCATCCAAAATCCGTGTCTTAACATGCTCAGCTAAATTCTGATCTCTCAACCAGGCGTGCCTACGAAGAACAGAACCAGTGGCAGCCACCCTGGAGGAGGCCTGCACAGCATCAAAACCACATTGCAAGGAATGTTTACCCACCTGTTCAGACACATGAACTAAATCCTGCAACTCTTTACACTCAATACCTTCCGCCAGAGCATCCACCTTAGATTTCAACTGTGAAAGAAGATAATTCTGATATTTTAACATGTGAAACTGACAATTCAACGCCTCATGGCTAAAGTGGAAGAAGTATACACTTTCTTTCCCCATCTATCCAAAGCCCTTGCCTCTTTATCAGGAGGGACAGGATTTTTAACAACTGAGGCCTTCACACCTTTAGGCCCCTGAGAGACAGTTTCGGGTCTGCCCTAGGACTCTTAAAAGATACTTATGAGCTTCAGGCACCCTATAATACCTATCCGGTTTAACTGGGGCAGGAGGCAAAGAATCAGGATTCAGGGAAGCCTCTGCAAAACATCTTCCACCACATTCAAAACAGGAGGTATAGCTAAAGGCCTATGCTGGGGTAAAACAAGAATTCCCTAAGCCTTTTCCTGAATCAGAGAAATCTTGACCTTCCCATTTAAAATGCTCCCTCATGGAATGCAGAGTCTCTGAAAATGAAAAATCCTCAGGAGGGAAGCTGAAGGAGTAGAATCATCCACATCAGAATCAGAATAAGGAGGGTACTCCTGCAAGTCTTCAGTCAAGACTCAGAAGCCTACGAGCATTGCTCAAAACTCTCAAACTCAGGTTCCACCCTAGGCCTCTTATCAGGAGGGCATAGAACCCCTTATCATAGTAATCAAATCCTCTGCCATTTTAAGCATATGTTTCTTAGGCAAAGACCCTGAAGCACTAGGAGAAACCCCACTGAAGCAAAACTCGGCCTGCCCTCAAAGAAGCCTTGGAAACAGAAGGGAGGCTCTGACCACCTTAGGAAGAGAGGGAAGAACAGCCACCTGAGAAGCCCCTCAGCCTGGCCTACTTCCTGAGAGGATACATCCTGTAACAGTAAAGTCTCTCCCTGAGACTCCAAAGAAACACCTGGCAAAACCTCCGCTCCACTGAGTTTCTAAAGAACCGGCGCCTGGGACTGTCGGTTCTTCCACTCTAGGCTTTGCTGTTTTGTCCTTGCGCTTTTTAGTCGAAGCGGCCGGAGCATCCGACGGCATTTTATAATTACAACGCTTCCCAAACACTAACCTGGCACAGTCTAACCTTCTCTTAATAGTGCGTTTGTTAAATCTAGCACAAGAGCGGCATCCAACAACGCCGTGCTCAGGCCCTAAACAAGGTATACACAAAGTATGGTAATCCCTATGAGGTATCTGTTTCCCACAAGAAATACAGTTATTCACTTTTCTGACATCCGTTAAATACTGAGGCAAGAAAAACAAAATATTCCCAACGGGTACTTAGCCAACTTTGATTCGGTCTGAAACTCTGGCTTCAGAAACTTTCAGAACGCCAACCTGCACTCGCAAAATTGCTTCTGCATCGGACCATGCGGCAAAAAAGACTGAGGATATGACGTCGGTCATGCGCATTAGTACCCTGACGTACTGACGTCAGTCTAATGCGCCCTGACCGACGTCAGCCATATACTTTGGTATTCGGGCCGACTGGACAGCGGACTACCCAATAGTTAGGACTGCAGCAATGTGGAATGAAGAACATCACCCCAACAGAGACTGCAACACTTCTTAACAAATACGTCATAGTGACTATTGCTAGGATCATTCTTAATGACTCTTCTTGTTCTATAGATGCCCGTAATACAAACCACTCCTACCCCTCTCATTCAGACTGGCAGTGACAACACTGTCTCATTCAAAGCTGTCTCTTATTTCCTACATCAGAAAACTACTCCTGAAACTTAAACCCTACTCTCCCTCTACTGACAACCTTCCTCCTCAGTTCCTTAAAATAGCCCCCGAGTCTCTTGCTTTTCCTGTCTCTGTTTTAATTAATAGATCCATTCAAGAATCCATAGTTTTTGACCTCTGGAAATCCTTCTACACCATACCTCTACACAAGGGTGGTAATTCAACTGAATCTAGCAACTTCAGACCCATTGCTATCATCTCTCTTCTGTCTACAATCCTTGAAAAATGTATCCACTCTCAACTAATTACATATCTTATCCAAGAAAATCTCTTCACTCCTACACAACATGGGTTTCGCCCTAAACACAGCACCTCCACTGCCCTTATTTCCTTCTCTGAAACTGTTGCTATGGCCAGAGACAACAAACTTGCATCTTGCCTGTTCCTCGATCTGTCTAATGCCTTCAACACTGTTTCTCACTCTCTACTCCTCTCCAGACTATCCCATCTCATCCTCTCTCACACTGCCCTCAACTGGTTCTCCAGCTACCTCTCTAACAGACAACAATCAGTTAGATGGCTTAAGTCTTCCTCTCTATCCAAACTGTGGTACCCCCAAGGCTCCATCCTTGGCCCTCTGCTATTCAACATCTTTACCAATAACACCATACTTCTTGCAGTCACTCATCGTCCAATATGCAGGTGACTTCAAATTGATATCTGCTTTTAAAACTTGACAGACCTGTTAACTACTACACAAAACTCCTTTTCTTCTGTAGAAAGATGGATCAATGGCAGGCAGCTCATCCTCAATCCCAACAAAACAAAGCTCCTCCTTTTTCTGCCTAACTCCTTCTCCCACTGTAAATCTACCTTTTCATTCTCTTCTCTCAACAACACTATTATAAAAGTTGAAACGCAGACTAAACTCCTCAGCACCATTATTGATGACCAACTAAATTTGACCTACATGTCCAACAAAGCATCAAAAAAACACCATAAATTAGGCCTACTTTACAGAACTAAAAAACACCTTATGCAGAATCCAAGCGTGCCCTTGTTCAAACTTTCTTACTACCAACCCTACTCTATGCCTCCCCTATCCTGACTAACCTACAGTCTTCCCTTATTCTTAAACTCGAATCAACATACAATAAAGTTGCTAGATTTGCTGTAAATCATCCCTATACCACCGCCTGGCCCTACAGAAACTTTATTGACTTGAATTCCCACATCAACTTACTCTCACTCAACTCTAGACTGCTCACTCCTTTCTCAGTAACCCCACTACCTGCCCATCACTTTCCAAACTTCTGTCCTGTTACATCCAAAATCGTCCTGTTCGTAGTTCCAACAAACTCTTACTACTGACCTATAAACCCTGTAAAAATATAGGCAAAAACCTTACAATGTCTCATATGGAACAGACTCCCATTATATATCAGAAGTATAACTCATGCCAACAGCTTTAAAAAGACACTAAAACATCACCTGCTTAACTCCAATATCTGTCATTGCAATCACCCGACTTAACCTCCTGTATACTTCTGTCTTCACATTCTACAACCTTTACTTAGGTAGTGTCTTGGCATTACTTCTAATTCTTGTAAATATTAGAACATGCTAGCTTGTCAGCACTGTGACTAAACTGTATATTTGTATTTTTAGTACCCACACTTTCTTATGTGAGAACTATAATTTGTTCTGTATGCCAGCATTTTCATTTGTGCTCTATTTTATCTTATGTATAACGTTTCTTTTTACTTTGTATTGCTTTAGAAGTTATTGGAGCTTTTCTCCTCAGGTCTCCATTGAAAATGTTTTTTTTTATAACTCGGCTGGACCAACCCGGTTAACAAATGTGAAATAAGTAAATAAATCTGAACTAACAAATGATGGGCCAAGGTGTTCATAAACCCAGAGTGCATTTGCTTGGATGCATACACCGCCATTCACTGCCTTGATTGATAGACATAGATCGCTGTAATGAACAGAGGCAAACAGAGGAATGTTGATTTCTGTGGATGGTATATTGCACACACACGTGCTACAGATAAGGGTGGGAATTGTTTTGTTAGTGCTATACACTGAAGCTAGAAACATCTACTTAGTAAGGTATAATATACTTAAGAACTTAAAAAAAAAACAGCAGTATAGCTGAAGTGAACAAAAATAAAGTGAAAATTCTGTGGTTGCTTTCCCAAGCATTTTTAATTATCTGAACCGAAGTCCTCTCCGTTTTTAGACAAGAAATGAAAGCAGTAAATTATTAGTTTTTAAAAGTTTTGTATGTTCAGGTAATTAACTAATCTTGAAAATTCCATGGTCCTTTTCTAAAGTGTTTTTTTTTTTATACTGTAAGTAGCTGTTCCATACTGCTGTGTGCTTTACAGTCTTGTCTAGCAATGATTCATAAAGAGAACAGGTACTGCTGGGGCAGCATCACTGTGTGGTTGCAGGATTACCTGGATCACAAAGAATTCTGTTGCAAGTATATATGTTTTCCATGCTGAACAACACATCTGTAAGGAAGGGGATTGGTGTGGTCAAAAGCACTGTCCATCTGTAGGTACATAGTTCCTGTCTCATAAGTTTCTGCATTGGGACGAGCTTATACTTGGTTGATGTGGCTTTTGTAAATCTCGTACAATCGTGTGAGGTTATTTGCATGTTTATGCCATGTTATGGAGTATTGTGGCTACATGGTGGGGTAAGACTGCATACTGGGTGTTACCCCATTGTGTATCCATTTGTATGACTTGTGAAGTTTTGATGAGCTATTATACTTCATAGCAGCCATATTCGATGAATCATAGTTTCTGAATAGCGCCCATTACTTAAAACAAAAGTCATGATTACAAATATGTTGGTTCAAATAATGCCATTACCAGACTTGCACTAGAGGGTACAAAGGGGATAACCATGGCAGCAACATTTTTCGTTTGTGTAATGTCCCATAAAAAGGGGAAATAATGATATGAACAAGAGAAAAAAAAATCAGTAATGCAGTAATTAGTGCTTATCCTCAAAAGTGTAGCAATTTGTCATGTACAGTAAGTCAGGTCACACAAATAGTACATTTCTCCGAGAATATTGGCCTTCCTGGTGGTCTATATGGATTCTTTTGAACCTTCAGTAAACAAAACAAGTTGGAATCCTTGCATTCTTCTGTCAGTTTTTAAATGAGTTAGAATTAAAAAAAAGTCCCAACATACGCATTTATTTAATTATTATACTGTATTTGTACACTGATCTGGTGTTCTCTCTTCCGTCCATTCCTCAACAGTTGCATATTCGGCTCCAACCTGGATCCAAAGCTCAGGCTTCTCCCCTTATTTTTAATCCCATTACCCAACTAGTTACCTTGGATCTTATCGCTCATTTGTTTCAAAATTATTTTGCACTGCCGGGTACTAGATAAGTGTGTTTTTTGACAACTTTAAATCCTTTATATGGTTATTTTTTTTAATCTTCTGTAGTTCCTTGCTGTTCTACTAGCCCCCTTTACAAAAAAAAAAAAAAAGTTTAGAAGTTAAAAAGTATCTTCGTGACTGTCTTTCTCTCATGCCAGTGGCATTATTTCTTCCATGCCTTTTTTGATAGCAGTACTGTAGTTTTTCAGTTTTTAGTCTTTGCATAAGATTTAGCACTAGTGTTAAAGTTAATGGTACTACAAACACCACAACAAAAAACAAAATAGTATTTGTTCTGTTGTTGCCCTTTGCTGTTTTGTAGAATGGCCAACAAACCATACAACTTCAAGAAATGCATGGCCTGTGGCCACACGCTCTAATTCGGATTCACCTTCCAAATGTGTGTACTGCCTTGGAGCTGCTTACTTGGATGAGCAGTGCTCCACTTGCACTGCTTTTAGTCCTTGGGCCATCACAGAATGCTTCAGAAGCTCCTTCTGAAGGGTATTCTGCCTACCCTTGCAAGAGACAGTTCCCTTCTTCATCTACTTCTAGAGCATTCCCCTCTGTCAGAAAGTCTCCTGATAGACCAACAGGGAAGAAGAGTACTGAAAAACCAAATGAGAGAGAAAAATCCAGAGTTTCCAGAAAACAGTCTCCTGACTGCTTTTCTACTTTGTTGGTTCTGGCTCCAAAATTTTCGGATCCTGCCGACATCTCTGCTCTAGTACTTATCTGATCCAATACTCCTCCATTATCAGAATGAAAGGTTCTCATTGGAGCTGAATTCTAGATTACTGTTTCCCCATCCTACTGTAAAGAGCCTTTCAGTGGTCTTCAGGCGTCCGTCCACTGCCTCATCCTCCTGATGGTCTGCCAGGTGTCTGTCTAAAGCCAATGTGGATAGAATGATGAGGAAGTTCCTAAGAAAAAAAAGGCCAGCACTCAAAGGTGGAACATAAATAATTTAATGATCACAGTTCAAAGGTGTATGCATAAGCACAACACCCAACATATTCAAACCGATTTCGGCATGAAAGCCTTCTTCAGTGAATACAAATGCATTTTATATATTGGCCCATCCCCTAAACCCATTCATGATTGAACATGTTATAAATGCTCATTAAGACTGGGAGAAAATAAACCTCCTAGTCTTATAATCCAACAATTCGCCTTATCCAATACACCATGCCAACCACTTTTATTATTCCTGTCACCTTCAATTTTGTCAGTGATAACAAACATAAACCTTGCAGTGGGATGTTTGATGGAATGTTTGTAAAGAGCATTAGACAACCTCTTGCTCCTCATATCACTCATATGCTCAGAAATACGTAATCTAAGGGGGGCGTGAAGTTTGTCCCACATAAAAAGCAGAACAGGTGCATGTGGCAAAATAAATCACCCAATCAGTGCTACAACTACACAAAAATTGAATGTCATATACTTTAGATGTATTTTTACTAATAAATTGTCTAGATTTGAGAATGTATTTACAAAACGAGTAATGTCCACAAGGCCCACAACCTGTAAGTTTACCACCATCAATCATAGACTAATATACAGGACAAAAACTAAACTTATTCTTATTTTTGTAATGATCGAAAAAACTTCCCAAAGTCTTACCTCCTTGAAACGAAAACAAACATCTAGAGGATAAGATGTCACACAACCTGTCATCTGCAAGCAAAATGTCCCAGTGTTTCTGAGTAACATCCATGAAATCACAGTTATTGCGACCATAGGTAATGACTAATCTGATCTGACCTATTACTAGTCTGATCCTTGTGTTTATATTTCAAAAGGGCTGATGTTCTTCATCTCACATTGCTGCAGTCCTAACACTTGGGTAGTCCGCTGTCCCTCGGTCGGCCCGAATATCAGAGTATAAGGCTGACGTCGGTCAAGGCGCATTTGACTGACATCAGAACGTCAGGGTACAAATGCGCATGACCGACGTCATATCCTCAGTCTTTTTTGCCGCATGGTCCGATGCAGAAGCAGTGTTGCAAGTGCCGTTCGGCGTTCTGAAATTTTTCGAATTCGGAGTTTCAGACCGAAGTCAGAGTTGGTTAAGTACCCCGTTGGGGAATATTTTGTTTTTTTTCTTGCCTCAGTGGTTTACCGGATGTCAGAAAAAGTGAATAACTGTATTTCTTGTGGGAAACAGATACCGCATAGGGATTACCATAATTTGTGTATACCTTGTTTGGGACCTGAGCACGACGTTGTTGGGTGTCGCTTTTGTGCTAGGTTTAATAAACGCACTATAAAGCGTAGGTTGGATTGTGCCAGGTTAGTCTTTGGGAAGCGGTGCAATTACAATATGCCGTCGGATGCTCCGCGCCGCTTCTTCAAAGAAGCGCAAGGACAAGGCAGTTAAACCTAGGTTAGAGGAGTCGTCCGAACCGGACGCCGGTTCTTTAGAGACGTCAGTGAAACCGGTGGTTCCGACGGAGGCCTCTATGGAGTCCCAGGGAGAGACTGTGTTTTTACAGGATGTGGCCTCCCAGGAGGCAGGTCAGGCTGTAGGGGCTTCTCAGGTAACTGTACTCCCTCCCTTCCTAAGGTGTCTAGGCCCACTCTTTCTGCTTCCAAGGCTTCCCCTGGAGGCAGGTCTAGTTTTGCTTCTGTGGGTGTCACTCCTAGTTCTTCAGGTTCTGTGCCCAAAAAGCACATGCTTAAAATGGCAGAAGATTTAATTACTTTAATTAGAGGCTCTATGCCCCCTCCTGATAAGAGGCCTAGGATGGAACCTGTGTTGGGGGATTATGAGCAGGCTTCGGATGTGTCTGAGTCTTCGGCTGAAGACTTGCAGGAGTATTCTCATTATTCTGATTCTGATGTGGATGATTCTACTCCTTCTGCTTATCCTCCTGAGGATTTTTCTTTTTCAGAGACCCTGCATTCCATGAGAGAGCATTTTAAATGGGAAGGTCAGGATTTCTCTGATTCCAGGAAAAGGCTTAGGGAATTTTGTTTTACCCCAGCATAGGCCTTTAGCTATACCTCCTGTTCTGAATGTAGTGGAAGATGTGTTTGCAGAGGCTTCGCTTAATCCTGATTCTTTGCCTCCTGCTCCTGTTAAGCCGGATAGGTATTACAGGGTGCCTGAAGCTCATAAGTATCTTTTTAAGAGTCCTAGGGCAGACCCAGAAACTGTTAGCCAGGGGCCTAAGGGTGTTAAGGCTTCTGTTGTCAAGAATCCGGTTCCTGCAGATAAAGAGGCCAGGGCCTTGGATAGATGGGGAAAGAAAGTTTATACTTCTTCCACTCTAGCCATGAGAGCTTTGAATTGCCAGTTTCACATGTTGAAATATCAAAATTATCTCCTTTCACAGTTGAAATCTAAGGTGGATGCTCTGGCGGAAGGTATTGATTGTAAAGAGTTACAAGATTTAGTGCATGTTTCTGAACAGGTGGGTAAGCATTCTTTGCAATGTGGTTTTGATGCTGTACAGGCCTCGTCTAGGGTGGCTGCCACTGGGTCAGTTCTTCGCAGGCATGCCTGGCTGAGGGATCAAAATTTATCTGACCATGTTAAAACTAGGATTTTGGATGCCCTTTGCAATCTGATGTTTTGTTTGGTTCTCCTGTTGAGGCAGTTTTAAAGAAAATGGAAGACAAGGCTAAGTCTATGCAGACTGTTAAAGATTTTTTGCAGGTTCAGCCTCCAAAGTTTAGTAGAAATTGGCCTACTAAAGGGTGGACGTATCCTTCTTATGATTCCCAGTCTAGGGGTAGATCTAGACGTGGCAGGGGCAGAGGTCAGGGCTCTTTCAGGCCTAGGACAGGGAGTTCTCCTGCACAGTCTTCGAGTGAGGGCAGGGGTCAGTCCTTTCGTAAACAGACCCAATGACCTACCTTTTCAGCTGCCAGAGCCTTCTCGCCTGGCAGCACCTTTGGGAGGAAGGTTGGCACTTTTCAAAGAAAATTGGAGTTTGATTACCCAAGACAAATGGGTACTGGATATCATACATCACGGTTACAGGTTTTATTTCCATACCTTGCCTCCTTTCAAAGGCATGCCAGATATTCCTCCTCAACAAAGAATAGAGGCTCACCAGCAAATTTCTCTGTTACTCCAAATAGGGGCCATACAGCCGGTTCCTATGCCAGAAAGGGGCCTAGGATTTTATTCTCGCCTGTTCCTTGTGCCAAAAAGGGGAACACGTGGAGACCGATTTTGGATTTATCTATCCTCAACACTTATCTGGACATTCCCAAGTTCAAAATGTTGACGTTACAACAGCTTTTACCTCTACTGGGCAAGGATCACTGGATGGTAACTTTGGATCTCAAGGAGGCTTACCTTCATGTTCCTATCAGGCTAAGTTGCAGGAAGTATCTGCGTTTTGACTGGGACTTCTCACTATCAGTTCTCTGCATTGCCCTTTGGCTTATCTACTGCGCCCAGAGTATTTACAAAAGTTCTGGCTCCAGTGATAGCATTCTTCAGGCTGAAAGGAATACAAATCTATCCTTATTTGGACGATTGCCTGATACTGGCTCAAGGAAGGGACGAGCTTCTTCGTCATTTAGAGTATGTGATAGCAGTGCTAAGATGCCTGGGGTATTCTGTGAACGAAATAAAGTCCAGTCTAGTACCCTCTCAAGACATGTGCTTTCTGGGAGTAAGACTGAATACAGCATCCCAGATGGCCTTTCTAACCCCGGACAAACAAAAGAATCTTTTCCTTTACTTCCATCATCTATCTCTTCAGTCCGGGCTGACTGCAAGGACAGTCCTTCAAGCCTTAGGGTTCATGGCATCTTGTATTCTGGTGCTTCCCAATGCCAAACTGCATATGAGGAAGTTGCAATGGTATCTCAAAAATGTATGGACACAGCACTGCCAACATCTGGACACTGTCATTCAAATAATACCTTGCATTCAAAAGGAATTTTTGTGGTGGGCTCAGGAATGTCACCTAAACAAGGGACTCTCTGTGACCCGGCCAGAGGCGAGTCAAATTTTAACTACAGATGCCTCAGACAAAGCTTGGGGAGCTCATCTAAATGGAAAGTGGATACAAGACAAGTGGCCTGTCAGACTACAGCATCTACATATCAACTTGAAGGAGATGTTAGCAGTCCAGTTTGCATTAATAGCTTTCAAGGATTTACTTCTTCCAGGGCAGGTGTTGATTCTAACAGACAACACAACTGTCATGTGGTACATCAACAAGCAAGGGGGAACACATTCTTATCCTCTATGCAGGCAAGCAATGATTTTGTGGGAGACTGCTCTCAGTTTACAACTAAGTCTTCAGGCAAGGTTTCTGCCAGGAGCACAGAACTCCTTAGCAGATGTGTTAAGCAGACAAATCATGGATCCCCACGAGTGGAAACTGGATCTTCATGTATTTCAGAAATTGACAGTGTCCTGGGGAACTCCAGACATAGATCTGTTCGCTTCTCCTCTAAACCACTAGCTGCCAAAGTTTTGCACAAAGCGGTTTCATCCCACAGCTTGGAAAGTGGATGCTCTTTCTTTCAGTTGGAAAAATCTTCATGTGTATGCCTTTCCACCTCTGCCTCTCCTCCCAAAGGTACTTCTGAAGGTCAGACAGGACAAGCCAAGGATGATTTTGATAGCTCCAGATTGGCCTCGACAGCACTGGTACCCATTACTGAGAAGTCTGGTACGGAAGCCTCCATGGCCTTTGCCTTTGATTCCTCATCTGTTGTCCCAGGAGGACAGTCATTTGCTCAATGTCAAGCTTCACTCTCTTCACCTAACAGCATGGCATATTCTGTTTTAAATCAGAAAGGGTCTCAACTTCCACAACAAGTTTTGAATGTGATTTTGGAAGCTAGAAGGCCTAGTACAAGGAAAGTGTACGCAGATAAATGGAAGAGATTTTTATTTTGGAGTGCAGCTAAGGATTTGGATGTTTCTGAGCCTGATTTAAGTGTGGCTCTTCAATATCTTACTGAGTTATTGGACAAAGGTTTGTCCTTCTCTTCTATTAAGATTCATGCTGCAGCAATTTCAGCTCACTACGACTGTGACCCACCATTGTTTTCTCATCCTTTGTTCAAACAATTTCTTAGAGGGGCAAAGAATATAAGACCCCACGTGAGCTCCTACTCCTGCTTGGGATCTCAATTTTGTGTTGGAGAAACTCACTCTACAACCTTTTGAGCCTGCAGCTACTGCTGAGTTGAAATATTTGTCATGGAAGACTGCTTTTTGTTGGCCATTACCTCTGCAAGAAGGGTTTCTGAATTGCAGGCCCTTATGGCAGTTGAGCCTTTCTTAATTTTCCATAAGGATAGGGTATCTTTACGTACTAATCCTTCCTTTATGCCTAAAGTGGTTTCTAGTGTGGCTTTAAACCAAACTATTCATTTGCCTACTTTTATGCAAATCCCCAAACTAAAGGGGAAAAGATTTTGCACACTTTAGATGTACACAGGCAGTTGCGATATTATTTGGACAGAACTAAAGGGTTCAGACAATCTCAGCAGTTATTAGTTTCTTTTTGCTTTGTGCTCTCAGGGCAAGCCCGTGTCAAAACAAACTATTTCTAAGTGGATTGGATTTTGCATTGCTTTCTGTTATTCCCATCATGGCAAAGAGATTCCAGCTGGGATTAGGCCTCATTCCACTAGGGCTACTGCCACTTCAACAGCTTTTTGAGGGGTGGCTACTAAGGATATTTTGGAGGCAGCCACTTGGAGTTCAGTGCATACCTTCTCTAGGCATTACCACCTTCCTCTGTACTCTAAATCCAGGGCTGGTTTTGCCACTGCTGTGTTGCAGGGCATTTTGGCAGCCCCTGCTTCATTATAGTTTAGCCATCCTCCCTTACCTCTGCTTTGGGATTCTACCCAAGTGTTAGGACTGCAGCAATGTGAGATGAAGAACATAGTACAGTTTTGTACCTACCATAAATGTAGATGTTCGAAGATCCACATTGCTGCAGTCCAATTTACCCTCCCTCCTTCCCCTCTGTAGTTTGAGGTGGTTGTGTGGCCTGGGTTATTCCTCTGAGGTATAGTGTATATATTGTATATATTGTACATATTTTTGGTGTTAGGCTGGTTGGTTGTTTAGTTGTTGTCTATGGGTTTTGACCTTTCTTTTTAGGGTCTTCTGACATCTGGGGCAAGAAAAGACTGAGGATATGACGTCGGTCATGCGCATTTGTACCCTGACGTTCTGATGTCAGTCAAATGCGCCTTGACCGACGTCAGCCTTATACTCTGATATTCGGGCCGACCGAGGGACAGCGGACTACCCAAGTGTTAGGACTGCAACAATGTGGATCTTCGAACATCTACATTTATGGTAGGTACAAAACTGTACTATCTATGTTGTCTGGATGCCCAACCACTAGCCTGAAAAATACATTCCATATTATACCCATGTGCAACAAATCTGTTAACCAAATCTTGTTTATAATACTCATACGATTGATCAGCAGAGCAAATATGACACATAACTAGTGGTATGTAATAAGGTGTTGAATTGTGGATATTTTCAGAAAACAGTACTTTGAAGGGTACCATCATCATTTCGAGAAATTTGGACATCCAAAAAAGTAATGGGGCTAACATCATGGTGTAAGGTAAAATGTATACTCCATTTGTTGTCATTCAAATAATCTACAAATTCCTCTAGCTATGCAATGTCTGACCTCCACACCATCCAACAATCTTCCAAGTACTTACGCCAGACATCATTCTCCTCCAAAAATAAATTGTGAGTCACGTCATATATAAGTTATTCCTCTAGGTAGCCCATAAAAATAGCATAAATGGGGGCAAATGAAGCCCCATTGCGATCCTTTTGATCTGCCAATAACAATCCCCATTGAAATAAAACACATTTTTGGTTAAAATGTTCAGTAAGGCACAGTGGTGCAGTGGTTAACGTTGTCACCTCACAGCAAGAGGTTCTCCAGTTCGATTCTCGGCTGGGGTGCCTTCTGTGTGGAGTTTGCATGTTCTCCCTGTGTTTGTGTGGGTTTCCTCCGGGTACTCCTGTTTCCTCCCACATTCCAAAGACATGCATCTGGAGCATTTCTCCCCGGGCCTCCGCTGAAAACAGGCTCTATGGAACTTAGTCGGACTTTCCTGGTCAACAAATGATAAATAAATTAAAAAATAAATAAATAAATAAAATAGAAATGTGTTGAAGCTGGGTGTATATAGTGAAACCCAGTTGAGCCAGTAATCTAATGCCAACAAGCCTGCCTAATGTAGTATATAAGGCCGTCGCATCCAGGGTACACATAACCCATCCAGGCTCCAACTGCATTTCAGATATAATATTCAAAAATTCTGTGGTATCCTGAATCCTAGCTCTAACCGCTGATAATAGTGGTTTCAAATACTTGGTGAGGAAAGCTGATAGTGTAACAGTAAAGGACCCATTCCCTGAAACAATGGGCCTACCTGGTGGCTTCTGTGAATCTCTATCTTAGGCAGTAGGTACAAATATTGAATTTGGGGATCAGGAACAGTTAGATGGAATACAACCGACTGGTTAACAGTACCTTCTTCTAAGGCTGACTGGAGGAATGTGTCATTTTCTTTTTTAAACTTGTAAGTATGATCTATTGGCATTTTCATGTAAAACCTAGTGTCTAATAATTGTCTCTCTGCTTCCACCAGATACATAAACCAATCCATAACCACAATAGCACCTCCTTTGTCAGCCAGAATAACATAGTATCTAATAATTGTTTCTCTGCTTCCACCAGATACATAAACCAATCCATAACCACAATAGCACCTCCTTTGTCAGCCAGAATAACAACTAAGTCAGTATATTTCTGAAGTTTGGTCAAGGCCTGTAACTCAGCAGATGTTAAATTTTGCCAAAAAGCCCCTGAACTAGACTCCCTAAAATGTAGATCTTTGAGAACACACTGCTGGAAAGTCACCACATATTTATTTATAGGAGGTATGAATTGGGACTTGTGAAATTGAAAATCAGTAGATGTCTCAGAGAACACATTCTCACCAAAATGTAATCTTAAATTCAATAATCGACAAAAAGAGATCACATCATAAGCAAAAACATTCTCTCACACACACACACACACAAAAAAAAAAAAAAGTACAAAATTAAGACCTTTGCTCAAAAGTTGTATTTCCACATTCGACACTACCACCAAAGAAATATGTACATTACAAGACTTATCTAACGTGGTATCAGTAGTTGTAACAATGTGTCCAGGGTTGGTGCTTGGTTTATGTTTTCTACCACCCCTTCATCTCCTAACCCTAAAGGGTAACACAGAGTACGTTTCTTCAGAGCTGGTGACCCTTGTCTGTGGTCACATTGTGTGTCAGTAATTGAGGAAGACACCTCCCCCAAAGTGTCACTGATACTAAATGTGGTCTTTTTCAGAATGGACCTATTCCTCTTTCTCTTGTTGGTAGAATGTCCCAAATCCTGACTAGCAAATCTGACATTTTTCTAATGTCCAAAAGGCTTACCCCGACTATAATCCCCAACATCCCTGTTGAACTTTTGAATTTTCTTTTCCTTAAGCTGTTTCTTAATAGCTATAAGCTCCTTAGGAAGTTTTTGAAAACAACATAAAAAGGTTGACCCTCAATCACAGATTTGGGAAACTTCCGATATCGACTGGGCAACCATGCGTTCATAATAAGCACTTAGTACTTCAACAAAATGCATGGATGCATTCTGTCATGCTGTCGCCCATTCCTGTATTAAAGTATCATCCACGTTGCTAACCAAAGGTTGGATGCGGATACATAAGCCCCTCTGTGTAATCCCCTTGGATTTATAGGCTTTAAACAACTTTAAATGCCAGACATTACTATGTAAGGTCTTCAGTGATTTAGTAAGTATTACAAATATCTGGTTACATAAAGTTTCAGGATTATCAATAGATTGAAATTTAGTGTTAAGCCCTAACCCAAACACCTGAAGGTCATCTTTGTCTGCAGACAAGCCCTGTAATATGGTTAACAAATCCATATTCAAAAAATGTGACCACACAAGCACCTAAATCCCTACTAGTACTAGTTTGCAGAGGTAAGACATTGGAAAGTTTTTTCAGTCATTACAAAATAAGAATAAATTTAGTGTTCGTTCTGTATATTAGTCTATGATTGATGGTGGTAAACTTACAGGTTGTGGGCCTTATGGCCATTGCTTGTTTTGTAAATACATTCTCAAATCTAGACAATTTACTAGTAAAAATATGTCTAAACTATATGACATTCGATTTTTGTGTAATTGTAGCACTGATTGGGTGATTTATTTGGCTGCATGCACTTGTTCTGCTTTTTATATGGGACAGACTTTACGTATTTCTGAGCATGAGTGTTATGAGGAACAAGAAGTCTAATGCTCTTTACAAACATTCCATCAAACATCCCACTGCACAGTTTATGTTTGTCATTATTGACAAAATTGAAGATGACAGGAAGAATAAAAGTGGTTGGCATGGTGTATTGGATAAGAAGGAGAATTGTTGGATTATGACTGGGACGTTTATTTTCTCTTGATCTTAATGAGCATTTATAACATGTCCAGTCATGAATGGGTTTAGAGGATGGGCCAGTATATAAAATGCTGTTATGTGTTTTTTATCCACTGAAGAAGGCTTTCATGCCGAAACTGTTTGAAAATGTTAGGTGTTGTGCTTATGTATGCACCTTTGAACTGTGATCATTAAATTATTTATGTTCCAGCTTTGAGTGGTGGCAGTTTTTTTCCTTTTGTTGTATTTTGTTTGGTTTCTGGGCCTTTGCACCTGCCATACTTGCAGAGTTCAGCTTTTGGATTGAAGCTCCTCAGGAGCCAGATTCAGTTTGGGGTTCTTCCAGCTGTAACCACTTTTATACCTGTGAGAATGGGCCTTTCCCCTCACAACATTGTTGCTCCTACCCAGACCCATGCCTCAGATTCAGGTCCTGTGGACTCCGATTTTACCCAGGATTTCTCCACACCGGATCTGAAAAAATGGCCACCATCACTTCTGATTGTTTCTCTGATCCAACCAGATCTGAGTGTCTCAGAACCGGAAGTATCTTAAAGCCAAAATGTCAGTGCTGAACTTCAAAGTTTTCATAGCCATCTCTCTTTCTCGGAGCAATGGGCAGCTTGATGCCAGCATTGGTTTCAGAGCTAAGCTGGGCCAGATTCTGTGATCAGTCTAGGACAGAAGCTTCAGCTCTGTCTGGAGTGGATTCACGTCATTCCTCTTCTTCAGCTTTCAAGGCCATCAAGAGAGTGCTCTGCCTTTCTGGTGAATGGTCTTCCTTTCCCTACTCAGGTCCATTAATCCTTCATAGAATTTCCTTGGGTCATGATCCTGCTCACTCTGTCCTGTTGGGACAGCTAGCCACAGTGAGCCTCAAGACAGTATGCCTTCAGGACCTCTTCAGAGACTTCTCAAGAGCATCCAGTGGTAGAAGTTCCTCGGAAGCAAGCATGCAAGAGTCTGCCGGCATGTTGACTGTCCTTAGGAGTTGTTAACTGAACTCACTGACTTTGATGAAGGAGAAGGGTCCCACAGATCCTCACTTGAGGACTGTTTGGAGAAATCCTAGTACTGTCAGACAGAAATGTGAGTGGTCATCCAAAGACCCCTCCCAGGAGGAATTAGTTTCTTCTGAGGCTTTCAAGACTGGTCCAGCTGCTTTTTGGGTAGACCCTCCTGCAGACAAGGTGACTGACCTAATTTTGAAGTGGGAATGGAAGGAACCAGATGTGACTGAACCTGTCTGCCATAAGACCAACAAATTCTTGGTATCTCCCAAAAACTGCCTGCAGTGGAACAATGGTCCCACCTGTAATTCCATGGTGGTGGCAGTGGCTGCCAGAAAGAAGCTTGCCGAGGAAAGCTTCTCTGCCTATCCCCCCAAACATGGGGTCTAGGGTACTGGACAGATTTGAGAAGCCAGTTTTTGCTTCAGTTACCTTTGCTGTTAGGGTACTGAACTACCTGGCATACGTGACAGATCTCTAGTGGTGTTTGACAAAGGAACTCACCAAGTCTCTCTCAGGGTCCATATCTGCAGAAGACAAGTCTGTGCACTCACAGTTGGTTATCCTACAGTCCCTTTCAAATATGTTGATGTACCTGATTTTTAATGTGACTGAGGCAACGGCATAACCATAAGGAGACATGCTTGGATGTGCTTATGGACTTAGCAGAGTAGTTTCACATCCTTTGTTAATAACCCTTATGATGGCTCAACACTCTTTGGACCTAAAAGGGACATTCTCCAGAAATGAGCAAGATGGAAAGACCCTTTCTGCTGCAAGAATATGGTTCACTACTCCTCAGAGATTACTATTAACCAGAAGGGAGAGAAAAGCTGTGGTTCCAAAAGTCACAATGGTTCTTTTCTGACACTTCTGGAGACAGACAGACACCCACCCAAGCCAGATAGGGGGATGTAGTGGACATCACTCCTAGGACAGAGGTAGTCCTCAGAACCAAGGTCTCCAGAGTCCTTTCTCTGAAAGGCCTTATCAGCACTCCTAAATGTATGTCCATCACCTAAGACTCATGGGTGCAGAAGCTCACAACCCAAGGCTGTTAATTCCCCTTTCTATTTTGCCCCTACGTTCAAGAAATCTTCTTAACATGTCACCCTCCCAAAGAAACAAATAGTTCTAGAAATAAAAAAAAAACTGCTAGATAAGAGTCATCCATGGAGGGCATCCCACCAAACATGGATCTGGAACGTACTCAAGATTTTGCTGTGATTTCTTAGCTTCTGCTTATAACACAAAGTGCATCAGGTATATTGCCCTAATCCCACAGGAAGGGGACTCTCTGAGGGATGCTGTGACCCACAGTTTACCCCCAGGCTCCTCTCTGCATTTCCCCCTACCCCTCTCATCCCAAAATACCTGCAGAAAACCTTGGTGATGAAAGTCAGTTATCCTCATTGCCCCATTCTGGCCTCAACAGGTGTGGTTTTCCTACCTCTGGCCTCATATGATAAACTTGCCTTGGGTGCTGGATCCGAACTCAGATCTTCTCTCTCACCTGTCTGGATTGCTATCACCTGGACATGACATTCAAACCCTCAGGTTGACAGCATGTTTTCTTCAGTTCTAAAGATAGCTAGACAGTCCTGGCAGTCTTCCCAGGTTGTTCACATATTCACTTCTGCACAGACATTCTACTAGAAAAATTTATAGAAGCAAGTGGAAAAAAATTTCAATTTGGTCCTCTAGTACAGATTTAGACCCTTTTTTATCTCCTCTTCCAGCTTCTCTTTTTCACAATAGGGCCTGCTGCTCTGGTATTAAAGTTCAATTATAAGCCATTTAAGCTTTTGTTTTGAAGAAAATCAGTCCTTCATCTCTTCCCATAAGCTGTCCAAGGCAGTGCTCATCATAGAGATCACTTCTGTAGTAGCCTTAGCGATATGGGTTATTTCCTGTATCCTGCCAAGGATATAACAGACAGCCATCTTTCAAAGCTTAAAAATAAATACAGCTTATGCACAAACACAGTGGGTAGTGATACAGCAAACCAGTGGTTTGCTACATAGTTACTCACTGTTTGTAGATAAGCTGTAATTATTTTTGATACTTGTTGCTACTTGTGGTTACTACAGTGTATGTTTGCCCACTAGAGTGATTTTTGTTTCAATTTTACAGCTTCCAAAGCTTCAGGGCACCTCTCACATGCCCAGCTCAGCTGACTAAAATACAAGTTTGGGTGTCAAGCCCTTCAGAGCTTTACTGCCACTGAATAGTACACTCTTCTAATGCTTATATGGATCAATGGTCAGATAAGCTTCCTTTGGGGGGGACTTTCATTTTCTAAATGTATTTTATCACTTTCTTCTTCAGGAAAGTTATTGAAAGCTAGAAGTTTTGTGTTTCAATGGACTGTCTTGAGTCTGTATTGTACATTTAAACCGGAATGCTCTTTATTCCTGTCAGTTTACAAGTTGTAAAACAAAAATAGAGCCAACAGACAAAGGTTGGAGTATCAAAGACAAATGGTAAATGAGGGGGAAATAAATATCCACAGTCTCATAAATCCAAGAAAAACACAAATAGCCTACCACATATACTGCAGTTTCCACATGGCCACATACCTTTCCTTCCCATCTTTTCAGTCTGCATTCTATCATCCCCATCTAAAATTTCCTTCAGGTTATGTATAGTTAGAATGATGCACATGGTAGTAATCTGATATTAGAAGTTTAAATGTAGTTATTTATAAGAATGTATTTAAATGAAATTGAAGATGTACATGCTTTTAAAAAAGTTAATTGATTAATTATATGTGTGTATATTGAATGGGGTATAAAGGAAGGGAACACTAGAATGTAATTATTCTTTGGAGGTGAAAGGCCAAGGTACCAAATAAAGTGGTGAAGAAAAAAATCTGTGACTGCTTGGTGAAGCTTGCTATTTGTGTTTTTCTTGGAAATAAATATCCGACCACCACAGAAAGGCAAATCAATAAATTTATTATATAACAAAAATAAAAATGTGCACGTTGAGCGCATTCACTACAAAACGTAGCTTCATCAGACCATTAAAAGACACTTAAGCTTCCTAGATTAAAAAGCTTAACTATTCGATCAAAACAAAATTACCCAAACACACCCTTTAGTTAAAAAAAACTTGCTAGCCAATCAAAATACAGATTTGCAGACACACCCTCTTAGACATAGCATCTCATAGTTCATACAAGAATATCAATTAATAAAACTGTAGAAAAAATAGAAGCTACTTATTAAGCACATTAATGAAATAAACCACGGGATTTCAATACAAGTTTAATAGACACTTTCCCATTTAATCTTGGGTTTGTTTGCCTTTCTGTGGTGGTCGGATATTTATTTTCTCATGTTTTACAGTTTACAAGTTTTGTAAACTAACTGAAAACAATTTTTTGGGGATAAACTGTATTTATTATACTTTTTTGGGGCTGGCAATATGTTGAAAAGTATTTCATACTGTTTTTCTGTGAAAAAATGACTTTTAAAGTCTTGTAGCTTAATCAGTATTTGCCGCGTGTCTTATCAAGGAAAGAGGGACCATTTTTGGCTTGACCGTGGAACAAACTACCAATCCCACAGTCATTCCTTCTTCCGGCCACAAAAAGAAAAAGTTAAGCAAACAGCCTTCGCCACCACAGCAGGCTAGCATTTTGCCTCAGTCGCAGGTGGGTGACTCTGCTGTGGTCATTTGTTGCACCTCAGTCCACACATTTACCACTGATCCTTCCAGAGTAGCACCTATAGACACTATGGACCGGGAATTAGCCATATCCTCTTTGGTTGTTGTCATCCCCACAGTGGGCAAAGGAGAGCCATTCTTGTCAGCTCTGAGAGAGGGAACAGGGAAAGCCTCCCTGTTTTGTTAGAATGCTGTACCTGTCCCTGGGGAAGCTACTGCTGCCATTAATAACTCTGTTAGCCCCATTTCTCCTCTCAAAAAGGAAACAGAAAACTAAGCATGTGTCTATTCCTCCTCAAATTTCCTTAGACAGGAGTAGTTTACTGGGTCTAGCTTAGGTTTTAAATTAGGCTATTGATCCTTCTTGTAAAATAGTTTCTGGTAAAAGAAAGAGGGATACTTATTTTCCTGAAGAGGTTCAATATTCTGAATCTGAACAGGAAAATTAATGGACAGATAGAAGTTTTTCTCCTCTGATTTCTGATTAAAGGGAGAGTTCAGTTTCTGATTCTCCCTGTAGGAGTTTCTTTTCTCTGAGACTGTTGGTAGAATGTGATAGTGTTTTCAGTGGGAGAACATTGAGGTTTCTCAACTTCTCAGAAAATACTTGTTACAGAAGGAAATTCCAGAACTTACACCCATTCCCCCAGTTCTGTCTGCTTTAGAGTATGTTGTGTTGCTACCTGCAGTTTTCCAATTAATTAGCCAGCTGCCTCTAAAAAAGCATATAGGATGTATAAATTTCCTCAGTCTTTCAATTTTTTATACACTATTCCCAAGCCTGACCTGGCAGCTATAGATGGCAGTGGGAGGAAATTCCTCATTTCCAGGGAGTCATTCCTCATCCTCCAGGATCAGACTGTTTGGTTTGAACTGGTTCATCATCACGTCGTCCCACGGAGTGATGGAACCAGTTCCTACTTTCCAGGTGGGAAAGGGTTTTTATTCAGGAATGTTCTTAGTGCCAAAGAAAGAAAATGCTTGGAGACCAGTAATTCATCTTTATTTCCTAAACCTGTTTATGATGGAGCACAAATTCAGAATGTCACTTTATAACCCATTCCTCCTTCTTCCTCTGTCAAGTTCCCAGGTAACAGTGGACTTAGAAGATGCCTATCACATCCTATTCATCCAGACTTCAGACATTTCTTAAGGATTTTTGTGTCTGGATCACATTATTAGTTCTGTGCCTTAAACTTTGGACTATCCAGTGCACCAAGAGTGTTCACAAAGTGTCTAGCTGCAGTTATAGCTCATTGCAGGCTACAGGGTATCCACATTTTTCCATACATAAATGACTTGTTTATCTTTGCATAGTCTTTTTCAAAGTGTCCAGAATCTCTGTCTTGGGTGAGCGGTCTTGTTCACCAGCTGAGATTCCAAGAGAACATTCAAAAGTCTTTCTTGACTCCTTTCCACAGGGTTGTGTTCCTAGGATGTCAGCCAAACACTTTAGTTAAAAAAGCTTTTCTTCAACTGGAAAAAATTTCTAAGGTTTTCCACTGAAACTTCAATCTCTGCTAAGAAATACTCAAGACTTTGGGTATCATGGTACCTCTGCCAAGATTCTACATAACAAAAATACAGTAATATCTGAAGTCTGTTTAGTCCATAATATGTCTTTTTAAATCCCAGTGCTGGGGTTTGTCAGAAGAGAAATCATTTGGTGGAGAAAGGAGATATCCTTAAACACTGGTCTCCTATTTTTCCTACCTGTTCAAAAGCAGTCAGTCACCACAGACATCTCAGACTTTGTTTAGGGAGCAGTTTCAGGAGGGATAAAATTGCAGGGTGTATGGGACAGACACAAGCATGTAAATATCAGAGAGATGCTTGTTGTGATTAAGGCACTCAACTCTGAATCATCTTAGGTCCCTGTGACTTCTTCAGGTTGTTACAGTCAGTACCAGTCATGTGGTACATCAACAGTGATGTGGGAACCAGGTTGTACCCCATTTGCAGACTAGTCATGTTAGCTTGGGATATAACTTCACAGTCTCACTGCACAGGCATCCTACTTTCATTTAGAGCAAAACTTTGGGGGAAACAAGCAGAACAGGAATAGGGCAGACCCTCATGAATGGAAAATCAATCTGTGGGGAGTTCCTCTGCCTCTTCTCTGAACAGTCAGCTGGCAAGATTCTGTTCCACGACTCCCTGCAAGAAGGCCTGAAAGGCAGATATATTCTTGTATGCTTTCCCATGCTTTGCACCAATATCCAAGGTATTTGAAGATTTAGAAGGAATCTCTCAAGATCATTGTAGTAACTCCCAACTGACCCAGGCAACAGTGGGTCTCCATTATTTTGGAAATGGTCAGTGGCAATTACTACAAGTCTCCTCATAGGCTGGATCTACTCACACAAGAGCAGGGGTGTTTGATAAACCCCATCAATCAACTTCAGTTGACTGCCTTGATGATGGGTTCTTAATTTCTTTTAGGCAGCTGTTTACAGAGGACTTGCAGCAGGTACTAATGGAAGCAAGAAGGCCTTCTACTACAAAAATGATATTTGCAAATGGTGACAGTTTTCTAGTTGGTGCCATCAACATAAATGGCACCCATTCAGGGCTAGTTTTTCTCTGGTTTTACAATATTTGTGTGAATTACTGCCCTATGGCCTTTCTTATTCCTGTATAATTTCTGCATGTCTGCCCATGAATCCTCCTTTTTCAATGCAGTCTCATGTTAAAATGTTTTTGAAAGAGATTTTGCACAAGAGGTCACCAAGTAAACAGGTGCCCCCTCCTTGGGATCTTCATTTTGTGTTAGAGAAGCATTTGAACCAGCTAACCTGGTTGACTTGAAGTTCTTAATGTGGAAAACAGTTTTACTGATTAATCTGACCTATTCAAGAAGAGTATGAGTTGCAGGTTCTTCTAGTGAGTGAACCCTACCTCATTCTCCATACGGACAAGGTTTCTTTGAGAAAATACAGTTGTGTAAGATCTTACCATAACAGTAGATTTACCACTACTCACCATTGCATTATTATTTATCCCTAGGATATCATGTTGAAGATAGCCAAATGTCCAGCCAGCATAAGAAAGCTTTTCTGTCTTCCAGGTGCAGTACATCAGCTGTATGTTATATATGCAAATCATAATGTATTAACACCTAATCTTCAGAACTGAAGTACCCCAGAAGAATTAGAGCAACCCAGTGGAAAGTAGTAACACGCATACAGGAAGGGAAGAATAAGAGGAGGATAGAAGAAAGACCCTTGCATAAGGAAAACAGAAGTAAAAGACGGTAATGGGAGGGTGAGAGGGAATACTGCAACTGTGGGAAGTACGTCTGCTGTTGAGGTAAGATCTTACACAACTGTACTGTCCTTCCTTATCACGGTTCATAGGTTGATAGGTGTGTACTAGGCTAATGGCCCTGGGGACTTTACAAGCCTGGCCCATAGGATTACCCTGGCATCATGCCACTTGACCTTAGTTCCCAGTACCTCTGTCATGTAAAGCCACTGGAGTGATCCCTGGGGGTGAATTTTCTATTTCCCATCCACTCATCAAGATGTCTCTTGAAGAGGGCCAGTGAGGTGCTCTGCTTGACATGTATGGGAAGTCTATTCCATAGCATGGGCAGTCTCTGGGTTATGAACCTGTTCCTCCAGCATGTTCTGTTGATCATGGTAATGAGGTTGAGGTCTCTGGAGCATGTGATATAGAGGGATTGGGATTTCTTTAGATGTAGCATTTCTAACAGAGCTGGGTCAGATATGGCTTTGTAAGTCAAGCAGCGATTGCCTCTAAGTAGGTGATATGAGACAGAATAGTTGGAGTTTCTTTTGTCTGTCCATATAGGACAAATGTTTAAGGCCTAGGATCCACTTTCTAAGGTACTTTTGCATCCTCTCTAGTTGTTGCAGGTGTTTAGTGAGGTACATGCCAAATGGGGCACTGTACTCAATGATTGGCCTAATGAGGAAAGAGTAGAGGGAGACAATGACCTCTTTCTTCCTGGATGCAAAACCCTTAGTAATGAGATGTGCCACATAGAAGGACTTTCTGACCATAGTGGCAATGTGGTGGTCAAAATAAAGGTTGCTGTCAACTTGTGTTCCCAGATCTCTTATAACACCTTCTGTGTTCAGTGGACTATCATCGATGTGGTAATTCATGGGAACCAGGTTTTTCCCAAAGGGGATGATGACACATATTCTTTACTACTGGGAGAGTACAAAAACTACTGTAAATATGGGAGGAGGAAGCCACAGAATAGCTCTCTAAAACTGCATGAAAACTGGCCTTAGAAATGACATTTTGTAATGTTTGGTGAAAGTGTGAACAGAAGACGAGTTAGCAGCTTCTAAGATGTTTCTGGTATCCAGAACCTTGAAAAAAGCACCAGAAGAAGCCACTGTCCTGGTAGAATGAGCATGAATAGAAGAGGAAAGCTGATTGCTATAAAAAGAATAGCAAAAAGAAATGGCCTTAGAAATCCAAGAGGAGATGGTTTGCTTGGATATCGCCAAACCCAATTTCCTGGCCTGAAAGGAAACAAAAAGCTGCTCAGATTTCCTGATATGATTTGTCTTGTCTAAGTAATATCTGAGTTGTCTATGTAAATCCAAGGTGGAGAACCCTCTCATTACTATTCTGTGGAGTAGGGAAAAAAGAAGGGAGATGAATGGACTGATTCATTAAGAAGTCATTGATCACCTTGGGCATAAAAGGATTGCTATGAAGAGACCCTGTCGCTGTGAAAAAACGAAAAAAGTGGAACCTCCAGGAGAGCTTGAAGTTCAGAGATATTGGCAGAAGTAATAGCCAACAACAGTACAATCTTCCAAGTACAGTGTTGTAGGGAAGAAGAAACTGCAGTCTCAAAAGGATTTGGGTAATTTGCTCAAAAATAAAATTAATCTTCCAAGAAGGAAGAATAGGCTTTCTTGAAGACCAAATATAAAGAATGCCTTTTAAAATTGAGTTCAAAACTAGAGCCAAAAGTGGATTCAGAGGCACTCATGCAGAAATGGCTGACAAATGAACTTTTAATAGTTAAATATGCCAAACCCAAATTGAGCAACTCACAAAAATATAAAAGTACCACAAGAATCCCCACAGAAAAAAGGTCCTGGCCATGCTTGAGACACCAAATGAAGAAGCTCTTCCATTTAGTTACATATTATTTTCTAATAGTGGGTTTTCTGGCTTCCTGCAAAATCCGAAGCACATCTTCAGAAGATTGGTACTTAAAAGGAATAACACCCTATCATCAAAAGTGTCAATTCAGGGGTGGACAACTGATGGTGAATGAGAGATCCCTTGTCTTGTGTGAGAAGATCCATCCTGTGAGGTACGTAGGAAAGTGTACACACCCCTGTTAAAATGCCAGGTTTTTGTGATATAAAAAAATGAGACCACAATAAATCATTTCAAAACTTTTCCCACCTTTAATGTCCTCTATAACCTGTACAATTAAATTGAAAAATCTGTTAGGGGAAAAAATAAAAAATGTACAATAAGCTGTTTGTATAAGTGTGCACACCCGTAAACTAATACTTTGTTGAAGCACCTTTTGATTTAATTACAACATTCAGTCTTCTTGGGTACACCCCTGCCATCAATTAAAAAAACTCTGATTAAACCCAAATGAAGTTCAGCTGTCCTAGTAGGATTTTCCTGACATTTACTCAGTTGCCTGCTACAGCAAAAGCCATGGTTCACAGAGAGCTTACAAAGCATCAAAGGGATCTCATTGTTGAAAGGTACCAGTCAGGAGAAGGGTACAAAGAAATTTCCACAGCATTGGATATATCATGGAACACAGTGAAGACAGTCATGAAAAAGTGGAGAAAATATGGGACAGTGACATTGTGAAGAACTGGACGTCCCTCCAAAATTGATGAAAAGACAAGATGAAAACTGGTCAGGGAGGTTGCCAAGAGACCTACAGCAACACTGAAGGTGCTGCAGGAATTTCTGGCAAGTACTGGTTGTGTACTACATGTGACAACAATCTCACTTATTCTCCATATGTCTGGGCTATGTGGTAGGGTTGCAAGATGGAAGCCTTTTCTTACATAGAAAAAGATCTAAGCCCAGCTAAAATTTGCAAAACAATACATCGTGGGAAAATGTGCTATGCTCTGATGAGACCAAGGTTGAACTTTCTGGCCACAATTCCAAAAGGTACATTTGGAGCAAAAACAGCACTTCGCTTCACCAAAAGAACACCATCTCCACGGTGAAGCATGGTGGTGGCAGTATCATGCTTTGGGTTGCTTTTCTTCAGCCGGAACTGGGGCTTTAGTCAAGGTGGAGGGAATTATGAACAGTTCCAAATACCAGTCACTTTTGGCCTAAAACCTTCAGGTGTCTGCTAGAAAGCTGAAGATGAAGAGGAATTTCACCCTTCAACATGACAGTGACCCCAGACATACATTCAAATCAACAAAAGAATGGCTTCACCAGAAGAAAATTAAAGTTTTGGAATGGCCCAGACCTAAATCCAATAGAAAATCTGTGGAGTGACCTGAAGAGGGCTGTGCACAAGAAATGTCCTCGCAATCTGACAGATTTGGCGCGCTTTTGCAAGGGAGAGTGAGCAAATATTGCCAAGTCAAGATATGCCATGCTGATAGACTTCTACCCAAGAAGACTGAATGCTGTAATTAAATCAAAAGGTGCTTCAACAAAGTATTAAAGGGTGTGCACACTTATGCAACCAGCTCATTGTACATTTTTTATATTTTCCCCAGTAACAGATTTCTTTTTCAATTGAATTGTACATGTTATAGGTCACATTAAAGGTGGGAAAAGTTTTGAAATGACTTACTGTGGCCTCATTTTTTATGTCACAAAAACTTGGCATTTTAACAGGAGTGTGTACACTTTTTATATCCACTGTAACTCATGATGATGATTGCCCCAGTCAGATGAAACAGAAGGGGGAACCAGGCTGTGTCAAAACTGAGTCACCAGCAAGACTTTTTGAGTATGTCACACAAGATCCTTTGCAGGACCTTTGGTAGTATAGGAAGGGAAGATAGACATTCAGAAACATCCCCTTCCAAGAAAAAGACATGGCATCCACTTTCCAAACCAGAGGACTTGGCATTCTGGAAGTTGTCTGTTAGAGGGGAGACAAAAACATCTACCTGAGGACTACTTACTGATGTACAATATCCAAAAGCATCTCTCCGTGAAGCATCCATTTATGAGGATTTGTCCTAAACCTGCTCAAAGACTGCCACCAGAATGTGTTCTGAAGGAATGTAGACCCTCTGAAGAACCATGTGATGACATACTGCAAAATCCCAAGTCTGAAGAGCCAGCCTGCAAAGATGGTAAGATTGTGTGCCCCCTTGCTTGTTGATGTGTTCCATGGTGTACTGTTTATAAAACCCTTTAGAGGCCCTGAAACCCAAAGAGAGTAAAAAGCCGGTAGGCTAGAAGTAGAGTCCTCATCTCTTTGATGTTGGTATGGTCTGCCAGTTGATGGGACCAGACTCCGGACTTGAAGTTTGTTGAAGAAGGCTTCCCAGCCATAGTTAGAAACATCTGTGCATAGCTCCTGAGTATGGAGAGGAAGATAAAAAGGCAGACATGGATTTAAGGCAATTTGATGAATCCACCAGGAGGGCATAACCATGATACAAGGCAAGAGCAGTACCACATACATCAGATGGTGGTAGTGAGGATGCCAAACAGACTTGAGATTCCATTGAAATGTCCTCATATGGAATTTGGCACCATGGAAATGGTGGATGACATGTAGCCCAAAGAAATTCCCTTGCAAGAACTGTAAGATGAGTAATACACTGGAAATAAATGGTCAAAAAGAGTACCTTAGGCGCTGCAAGACAAGAAAACATTGGAATGGTATGAATCCTGCAACCCATTAAAACTTGGTCGTGAGAGGGAGTCAACGCTGACTTTTTGAGATTGAGTGTGAACCCCACACTGTACCAAAGCAGAATAGTGAAGTACAGATCCTGAAACAGGAGCTGCTAAGAGGGGGCTTGAATCAGAAAGTTGCCCAGATAAGGGAATATTTGAATTCCTGAAATCTACAGATGGCTACCACAGGGGCCAGATATTTAATAAAGACCTTTGGAACTGTAGAAAGAAAAAAAAAGGCAACGCAGAGAACTGATAATGAGAGGGAAGAACAGAGAAACATAAAAAAAATCATGAAGAGAGGGTGAATAGGAATGGGGAAGTAACCATCCTTCAAATCTAGGATACTAAAAAAGGCTTAAGCAAGAAGCATACGGAAAGGTATCTGAAGAAATCACATCCTGAAAGAAGGAACCTTGAGAAAGGTGGTGAGAAAAGGCAAGTCTAGAATAGACCTCCATGACCTCTCCTTCCTAGGAACCAGAAATATCCTGGAATAAAAACTTCTCTGCTGAGACAAGGAGACAGGTGGGATGGTTCCCTGTACCACCAGAACCAAAGCAAAATGTTGGAACTGACAAGGAGGAGGTTGTGGAAAGCTTGAGAATGGCGCAAGGGACTTCCAAGACATAAAATAACCTTTTTGGATAATGGAAAGTACCCAAGCATCTGTGCTTATTGGCTGCCAACAGAAAAATAGTCAGCCTGAGGGAGAAGAGGAATCTGGCTGAGTGGTAGGAATGGCCGAATGTCAAATAGAAACAAATTTGTCAGGGAAGGAAGGCTTTTGACGCAACACCCTGAGAAGACTTGTCTAATAAAACTCTCCTAGAAGCCTTCTTGCCCTAGAAGGCCGCTCAAGCTGCTTAAGAACAAAAAAGGCTTAAAAGGATAATATCTCTGAAACTTAGGAACAGGAGAGACAAAGAATTGTTTCAAATCCTGCATAATTTTACCCTTGAAGGGACTTTAATTCAGTGCCAAAGGGATTTTGGTTGTTTAAAGGAAAATCCAATAATTTGGCTTTGATATCTTCAGGCAGAGACTGAAAGCATAACCAGGAATCTCACCACAACAGATCCAGATGCAGCTGCCCTAGAGGAGGCATCAGCTGATTCATAGCATCATTTAATAGAATAATGAGCTACCTGAGTAGCAGAGTGCCAAAAAGAAATGCCAGAAGTCTTACCCTTTCAGTCAGGCAAATCAGACAGAATGCCCCAAGTTAGGAGAGATGAGCTAGGACATACCTAGTCATGTGGGTTTAGTAATTAATTGTTCTGAAGGCTAAGGTAGCAGAGATATACAGTTTTTATCACAGCTGTCCTTATCAGAAGGTAAATGATTAGAAGAAGACAGCAGCTTTGGATAGTTTATCAGTGGCTACAGAAAGTACAGTTGTGTACCTACCATAAATGTAGATGTTCGAGTGTATTCACTGTTGCAGTCATTACTCTTGGGTTATCCTGCTGGCAGGCTACCCGCAGTCGGCCAGAATTCTAAAGTCCAGGTCCGGCGTCGGTTGCTGTCGCCTCTTCCCTGACATCAGTGCACCAGGGGTATAAAAGATGCAGCCGACACCATTTTCTTCAGTTTATCTTGCCCCAGATGCCAGGTGCCCCAAGTAGGTAGGCTGAAAAATATATCAATAAGAAATGCATACACAAAAATAACATTTCCTTCATCTACAAGCAAATACACCAAAAAGGTTGTATAGGATAGAGAAGTGCAGATAAGACCCAGAAAGAGAAGGGGGATGGTGGGTGGGTAACCTGGACTGCAACAGTGAATACACTCGAACATCTACATTTATGGTATGTACACAACTGTACTATGTTCATCGTGTTTCACTGTTGCAGTCATTACTCTTGGGTTGAATCCCAAAGTTGAGGAAGGGTGGCTGGGCTAAATAGGATTAGGAGAGGCTATGAGGCCCTGCAGAACTGCAGTGGCAAAGCCTGCTCTGGACTTAGAGTAGAGAGGCAAGCAGTGGCGGCTGGTGACTTCAAATCAAAGGGGAGCTGCAGGAGATAGCTGAATGGGTGGGATCAATGGGAAGGGGTGCAGCCAACTAGAAAGGGGAGGAGCTATGCTCAAAACCACAAAAACTAACTTTAATTAAATATGCTGCCCTGGGTGCCAAACCCTCATTATGAGAGTCCAATCAAGACAAATGAAGTGTAAAAGAATAAAAATATTTCAATGCATTGGCTGCATGACAGCTTACTTAATATCTAGATGGAAACAAAAAGGTTGTAAGGCATGAAAAAATAAATTACTTTTTAAATACATTACTGGAATGCCAGTGAAAATCAAGTATAAGAAAAACAAGCAGCACTCAACTCAAACCGCTTCTCCTTGCACTGCAGTTATAATTATAATTTATATTCAGCTTTATTAAAGTACCAAGTAACATGCTGAAAGTAGCAATCTCTGTGATGCCCCCACTTGTAAAAATGTTTCTTATCCAAAAAAGACCTGCTGCCTGACAACTATCTACTTGTTTCATGGGGAAAACATGATCAAAGTAAAAATGAAAAGCAAACAAGAAACAAGCTCAAGATACATTGCTTAAAGGATTACTGTACAGGTCGTGGACCACACATGAATGGCATTCTGTTTAGTTTACAGGTAAAGCCCTCAGAGATCACTGGAAGTCTCCAACAAGTGTAATGAGCTTCTTAAAATAATGTAATCCTGTCCTTTATTACAAATACTGTCATATGCATTTCAGTACCCAATGCTTAATACATTATCTAAAGTATTCTCTGCATGGCAACAACAGAAAGGCTTCAATGTTGGCAATTCTTTAGCAGTATGCTTATTAAAGCTTACTTGCATGTTATGATCTCAGACAAGCTTACCTGATGGTCATTAAAGCATTGCTACTTAAAACACAGAGCAACAGGCACTTTGAGTAATAAGCATAAATCAACAGTACAAAAATGTGACAGAAAATAGACCATTCTGCAAAATTAAGAACAGATGAAAAGCCACTGTAGTACTTGTGTCTACCTTGGATGGGGGGATACCCTGCACATTTACACTGCATAACTGCTCCTTGCCTTGCTTGGACACATCCAGAGTCACTACATGGGGGAGTGGGGTGCAACAAGTATGTCACCATTTGAAATGTCTCTGGCTGACGATGTTGGCCTTGACACATTTGTCATACCTCTCACCCTCAGAGCAAGAAATCTGGGCAAAGCCATACATGGAAATGGGACAAAGGCCCAAAAATAAGGATAATTTTTAAATATTGCTCTTATAAACTTAGAAAGATAATAGAATAGTAGGTATTGCATTAGTATGAATTTTCTGAAGGATATGAAATCTGAAACTCAAATGTCTGTCATTATTTTCTAACTTCAGTCTTTAATGATCTACCACTAATTTGCCAAAAAACACAATTTTATGAAAAATGGACCAAAAATGTGATGCAAAAATATAAAATAGCCACACAATACAGCTGGGAACCTGTCAATGAAGGGACACTTTTTTAATATTAGTACTGCTAACTTGAGCAGCTGACAAAATAAAAGAATCTACATGCATTTCTGAAATAAAAGTAATCTATAACTCTGATTATTACAGTTATTTCTTAATTATAAACCCTCCATGTTTTCTTCCGAAATTGCTATTTTGCGGAGGGATTATTAGGGGAAGAGCAGCATTTTGAGCCAAATTCGGGGACAGTTGAGAGGTTTGGTTATGCCTAATTCTATAAAGCAATTTATTTGCATGTACCTCTCAACGTGTTAATGCAATAAATCTGGACAAGGCCAAATATATTGGGGGAACATATAAACAGTACTAAAATTGCTCTTGTATAAACTGAGACAGTTGATATAATAACAGGTCTTTAGCATGCATTTTTCTGAAGGTTATGAAGTCTGAAACTCAGTGTGTCATTATTTAGTGACTTAATTCCTAAATGATTTTCCAGAAAACCACAAATCTTATGAGGAACAAACCAAAAATAAGAAGCAAAAATCTATTCATTCTGTGAAAATCTGGACAGTCGGGAGGTATACTTCAGCTGGGGCTGTCTGAGTTTGCCGCCCTTCCCCCTCACAAAAACATGGTCAAATGGAGCCCTTCCAATGATCCATTACTTGGCTATTTCACTCCATTTACCATAAACACTAATGTGCATACTGCTTTACTTCTATGATGATTTGGATTTCATTTGAAAGTTTTATTTTGCATTTTACAGCACAAACACTAAGACATCTGCTAAACAAAGCAATGCAGTCTCACAACAGGCTTAGCATTACAAACTTCTCTGCCCTTGAAACTTACATCCAATGAAACAGCACTGAAACCCACATTCAAAGAAAATACATTGGCAGATAAAGATTAACTTTGGGCTGTTTTCAAATCATAGGCCCCTTGCACATGAAACATACATGTGCTCTTTGATACACCTTCCTGATTGTATTAAATTATATTCCTTGTACAATACAGTACAGTTGTTAGACGGCATTTTAAATTTATTGTTTTAAAAATTTTTCCAGTAAACAATGAAACAAAATGCATGCACCAATGACAAAACTACCCAATTCAGAACATTTCCATCATAAAAGTCTACTCAACCTTCTACAGTCCACCAGTATCAGTAAATATGCACAATCTCTGAAGTAGTAAAAGTCATCTAAATAATTCCACATTAAAGAAATATGTAACAATGAAGAGGTTGCTGCTAGCAAACAACTTTATATGTCATATTTTATTCATCTACAAATAAAGTGCCTGTTGCCCTTGAGGAATAAATTGCCTATGTTGCATGCATTAAAAAAAATGATAAGCTAGTAATATCGCAATAGGGACTGTATGGCAAACTGATAACAGGTTCATAGTTAATACTCTAGGTATCTTTGCCAAAAAGGACTGCAGCATCCACCCACTTTACAACACAGTACAGTATCAGCAATGCATCTATCTACTGTGGGAGTAGAACCCACAGCCTTCTGCATCAAAAGCAAGTACACTACCTGCTGTGCTATTAACAATGCAAGCAGACTCAGAACAAGCAGCACTTAAGTTTTGTTCCCCTGCAGCTCTCAGCTCCTTGTAAAATCTACTCGACACGCAGTTGTATCTCTGAACTTTGCAGCACAAGAAATCTGGAAAAAGACTAAATTTATTGGGGGGGGGGGACAAAAGACCAAAAACCAGGGACACATTTTAAACATTGCTTGTATAATGTTGGAAAGTTGCTAGAATAAAATGCTGTGTTACCACCATACATTTCACTGCCTCGTCTTTAACCCAGGGGACCCTATGCAAAACAGTCAGAGAAACATACCACTATGCCAAATCAGCTGTTTTGTGAAAGAGAGGAAGATGAACTTAAACGGCTACCATTTAGTGAATTCAGTTCTCACCATAGCTGTCAACCTCTTGGCACAAAACACCTGAACAAAGCCAATAATGGGGTGAATGCAGCCCCCAAACATATTCAGTTCTCACTATAGCTCTCAACCTCTTAGCAAAAAACATGTGGACAAAGCCAGTAATGGGGGGGAATACAGCCCCCAAACATTCAATGAATTCAGTTCTCACCATTGATAACTCTCAACCTTAGCACAAAATACCTGGACAAAGCCAATAATGGGGGAATACAGTCCCAAAAATAGGGACAAATTTCAAATATCCATGTTATAAACTTAGACAACTGCTAGAACAGTTTTGTGTTACCATGTACTTTCTGAAGACTATGAAGGCTGAAATTCAAATGCCTGTTATTTTTAAACATTTAACCAGGAAACTGACTTGGAACAAAAGACAATTTTCAGCAGAGCAGGGAGAAATGCCAGACACATCTTTGTAAGATGGGAGGACATGCAGACACTACACAGAATGCACCCAGCCAAAAATCAAACCAGAGAACCTGTAGCTGTTAGGCAGCAATGCTACCAGTGCACTACTGCACTACAGACTTTGCAAGGAAAAATGTAGATACACCACAGATTATATGAGGAACAGAATAAATATGAGGCAAAAATCTGCAAATTTTTTTAGAAATGGTGGTGGATAGCGAATTCAGGTCATTGCCACCTGCATCCAAGATACAGGGTTCAAGCCTGAGTATCTCTACCCACCACCATTTGTTCTCTCTAGCCACCAGAATATAGTAAATGGGGCATTTTACACACACACAGCAAAATGTGCTCACGTTTTAATTTTGCAAATGACATTGTAATGATGTGCATCTCAGATAAAATGTTTTACAGTAATTCAGGTGTTATGAAAATTCTTGTGTAACCAACCAATTTGAAGACACCAATCTGGTAATGAGTTTGACAAATGGAGCAAGGACATTTCCCTCGGTAATGAAGCTCAAGGGATTAATATCTTGATTCTGTTTCACAGACACTTAAACTACTTTGTTAAGATCAGAGAAGGACCATCATTCTTTGTATCACATGAACAGTTTTATTTACTCCCATTGTATTAGAAGTCTAAAAAAGGGCCGGAAGCTTTACAAGTTGTTGAGTATTTTACTGTCAGAAAAACTACAGCCCATGGCAAAGTGCATAAAGGCTTTCTGATACTTTGTTCTGCAGTGTTTCTTTTGTTTGTATAGCAGCACAAAGTATGTTGTAGCTTTCAAATCTTACTACGGGGTACCAACACAGTTTTGTGGTAGATGCAGTCTGTGTGACAGTGTAAGCTGTACTAAAACAACTGTTATACATAAGAACCTCAGCATGATCAGATCACTCTTTTTCACAGTTTCAAAGCATAGTCAGCATGTTCCATGCATTTTACACACACACACACACCCTTCCTTTGTCCAGCAAATGTCCTAGTTACGAAGCCTTCACCTACCTGTTCGCGACCAAACACCTACCCGTATCACGAAGCAAGCCCACACTTCAGCCAGCGACCACCGTTTCACGAACGAAGCAAGCAAACTCACAATCCAGAGAGCGACCAAACACCTACCTGAAGCAGTAATCCACGAATGAAGCCAAGCCCACACAATGAATGTCCCGCGAGAGCAGCAGCAGCTCACCCCTCATTGGTTCTGCCTGCAGCCGAAGCAGTCCGGAGCTCTTCTTCTGTGCAGTGATGACCGCACAGATTCTTGGGTATCTCACAGCAATGATTGCTGGGTACCTCTTTGTCTCTATCCGGACTGCTGATAAAGGCAGTCTGAGTTTTTCTAATGCCTCTGCGCATGCGCAGAGGAGTTGGGACTCGTGTTTTTTTTTTTTTTTTTTCGTTTTTGTTTTCCAGTTTTAAAGATTTTTCTTTTGTAATTTCTAGGTGGGAGGGCTGCAGTCCAGCAGTCCGATAGCATGAGCTGCCCCTGGAGGCAAGTGGTAGTGCTTAGTAAAGGTGTGCACTGAACTCCAAGTTGCAGCCTCTAAGATTTCTTTGGTTGGTACTCCTCTGAGGAAGGCTGCTGAAGTGGCTGCTGCTCTGGTGGAATGAGGCCTAATGCCCTCAGGCACTGATTTGCCATGTTGAGAATAGCAGAAACGGATGCAATGGCCTATCCATTTAGAAATAGTCTGTTTTGAGATAGCCTTTCCTTGTGATCCTGCAGCATATGACACTAAAAGTTGCTCAGTCTTTCTGAAAGCTTTAGCTCTGTCCAAGTAGAAGCGTAACTGCCTGTGTATGTCCAAAGAATGCAGAATTTTCTCACCCTTGTTCTGTGGGTTTGGGTAAAAGGTAAGCAAGTGAATGGTTTGAGTGAGGGCCACACTGGACACCACCTTAGGCATAAATGTAGGGTTTGTCCTTAGAGAAACCCTGTCTGGATGAAAAGTGATGAAAGGTTCCACAGCCATGAGTGCTTGTAACTCCGAGACTCGCCTTGCAGAGGCTATGGCTAGGAGCAGAGCTGTTTACCAGGATAAGAGTTTAATATCCACTGTTGATGCTAGCTTGAAAGGAGGCAGTGTGAGTTTTTCCAAAACAAAATTGAGGTCCCAGGCCGGAATTAGTGCTCTCCTTGGAGGCCTAATGTTTTTGGCCCCTCTGAGGTACTGCCTTATTAAAGGATGAGAAAAGATAGGTGGTTCCGTATTGTAATGTGCAGAAATGGCAGAGGCATGAATCTTAATTGATGAGAAAGAAAGGCCTTTGCTCAGCATCTCAGTCAGGTATTGTAAAATCTGAGGAATGTTTGGTACAGATGTGTCAATGCCTTGTTCCTGGTTCCAAGCACAGAATCTCTTTCATTTTTCTGCATAAGATTTTCTGGTACTGGGCCTCCTGGCCTCCAAGATAACATCCATAACAGCTTTTGAAAGAGGAGTGTTCTGAATGGCTACATTATCCGCCATGCTGCCAGATTTAAGGTCCTGAGATGGCTGTGCAGGATCTGATTATTTTGTTGGGTCAGCAAGTGAGAAGTTTGAGGCAATATCCATGCTGGACCTTGAGACAAGCTATTTAGGATTGGGTACCAGTGCTGGCGTGGCCAGTCTGGTGCAATCAGAATCATTTTTGGCTTCTCTTGTCTGACCTTTAGGAGTACTCTGGGAAGGAGAGGTAGTGGGGGAAAAGCATATACTGTTAGATTTTTCCAGCTGAATGATAGGGCGTCCACTTTCCGTGCTTGCTTGTGGTAAATTCTTGTGCAAAATCTCTGCAATTGACAGTTGTGAGGGGAGGCAAATAGATCTATGTCTGGGCATCCCCATTTCCTTATTATCATCCTGAAGACTTGTGGATCCAGTTTCCATTTGTGGGGATCTATGAGGTTTCTGCTTAGTTCGTCTGCCAGAGTATTTATTTTTCCTGGCAGGAATTGTGCTTGCAGGTGAACTTGGAAGGCCAATGCTGTGTCCCATAAGGTCATTGCTTGTCTGCAGAGGGTGTAGGTCTGAGTACCTCCCTGCTTGTTTATGTACCACATGACCGTAGTGTTGTCTGTCTTTATCAGTAATTCTCCTGGATGAAGCAGGTCCTTGAAAGCTGTCAGGGCATTTTGAACAGCTAGTATCTCTTTTTGATTGATGTCAAGATGCATCTGGTTTGCAGGCCATGTGCCCTGAATACATTTTCCTGCCATATGGGCCCCCCAGGCATAATCTGATGCATCCGTTGTCAGTGTCTGTCTGGCTGTGGGTAAACTGAATGGCAGACCCTTGCTGTAGTGACAGGCTTCTGCCCACCATCGAAACTCCTGTTGTAGGTAGGGAATGAGTGCAATTACTGTCTCCAGGCTGTGGCAATTCTGAGTCCAAACACTTTTCAGATGCCATTGTAGTTTCCTCATATGCAGTCTGGCATACAGAATTAGTAGAATGCAGGATGCCATGAAACCCAAGGCCTGCATGATTTTCTTTGCAGATAAGCAGGTTTTAGTTGCCAATTTCTTCAAGTAAGTAGTCAGTTGTTTTTGCTTGTCTGGCGTGAGATAAGCCATCTGGGCAGTTGTATTTAAGCTTGCACCCAGGAATATTATCTCTTGAGAGGGCACTAGTTTTGATTTATTTTCATTTACTGTGTACCCTAGGGCAATTAGTAATGTTTTTACAAATGCCAGATGCTTTAAAAGAGTGTCTTTGTTCTCTGCTTGAATTAGGCAGTCCTCCAAGTAGGGATATATCTGAATTCCTTTTTGTCTGCAAAACGCAATTACTGGTGCCAGGCATTTTGTAAAGACCATGGGTGCAATAGATAAGCCAAAGGGCAGTGCAGAGAATTGGTAATGAATTGAGCCAGCTATGAATCTGAGGTATCTTCTGCAAGATTGTCTGATTGGGCCATGCAGGTATGCCTCTTTTAGGTCCAAAGTTACTAGCCAAGCCCTCTTGCCCAGCATGGGCAGTAGCTGCAGAAGAGTCAACATCTTGAATTTTGGAACTTCCAGAAATGTATTTAGTATAGACAGGTCCAGAATTGGTCTCCAGGTTTTGTCCTTCCTGGGTACTAGGAAAAGTCTGGAGTAAAATCCTTGCCCCTGCTCTTGTTGTGGTACTTGCTGAATGGCCCTCATGTCCATGAGGGCTGTAATTTGTTTTTGTGCCTCTGTCCATTGATTGTGTGGCAGGTCTGGCATGCCCTTTGACCTTGGTAGAGTGTGAAAATGGAACCTGTAGCCTTGGGACACTGTTCAGAACCCATTTGTCTTTGGTAACCATTTGCCAATTTGATGAAAAAAGTGCTAGTTTTCCCCCTAAGGGGGCTGTGAAAAGAAAACTGCTTGGAACTGGTAGAGGAAAGTCATTGGGACTGTTTCCTGTAAGGCTGTGATTTGTCTTCTCTGCTTTTGGAGGTAGGAGCACCCCATTGTTTAGGCCTGTATGAGCCTTGGGGCTGAGATCTGCCTCTGGGACACCTGTATCTGCCTCTTTGTGGTCTGTCTGAGACTGGAAAGGACCAATTTTTAGAAGGCCAGTTCCTGCTAAACCTGGGTGGCTGTACCTGTAAGAAATCCTTTGCTGTCAGCATGGATTTTACTTTATCCTCCATTTTTTTCAACACCTCTTCTGCTTTAGTACCAAACAATGTATCATGCTGCAATGGTGCATCTAATAATTTTGCTTTAACATGATCAGGCAGATTTTGTTCCTTTAACCAAGCATGCCTTCTAATAACAGAACCTGTAATAGCGGCCCTGCAAGAGGCCTCCAGTGAATGATAACCACATTGCAAAGTATGCTTTCCCACTTGTTCAGTTGCATGCAATAAATCCTGCAATTCCTTGTTCTCCGAACATTCAGTATTTGTCAAAATTTTCTGTTTAAGTAGTGACATTAAATATTGCTGATATTTAAGCATATGAAATTGACAATTTAAAGCCCTTACAGCCAGGGTGGCAGAAGTGTATACTTTTTTCCCCCATCTGTCTAGAGCCCTAGAATCCCTATCAGAGGGGACAGGGTTTTTTGCAGTGGAAGCCTTAACTCCCTTGGGACCCTGAGGTATAGTTTCTGGGTCAGCAGCGGGGTTTTTATAAAGGAATTTATGAGAATCTGGGACCCTATAGTATCTGTTTGGCTTAGCAGGTACAGGGGGTAAAGAGTCAGGGGACAGTCCGGACTCTGAAAATACATCATCTACAATGTCTAGAACAGGTGGAATGGCAAGGGGTCTGTGCTGAGGAAGAAGCAGGAAGTCTCTGAGCCTTTTCTTAGACTCAGAATAATCTTGGCTCTCCCAGTGGAAATGCTCCCTCATAGTATGCAGTGTTTCCCCAAAAGAATAGTCCTCAGGAGGAGAGGCTGAAGGAATGGATTCTTCAGCATCAGAATCCTCATAGAGAAGCATGGAGTAATCTTGTTCAGAAGAGGAATCAGAGGAAATAATACCTGATCAGAAGAATCATACTCTGGCTCTTGCCTAGGCCTCTAATCAGGAGGGGGGATGGGAGCCCCTGATCAAAGTAATTAGGTCTTCAGCCATTTTGAGCATCTGTTTTTAGGCATGGAAGTCTGAATAGGAGAATGCTGTACTTGCTTCTTTGTCTTTAGAGCTGCTTTAGTCTTTGTCTTTGAAGCTGAGGATGGCTTAACATATAGTTGTGTAGGTCTGAAGACACCCTCAGACACCGATGCCTGCTCAGCGGCTCTGGACCCATCTGAGGGACTGATTTCCGAGTGTCCAATACCTTGAGTTTCCAGAGGCCCAGTCGGCTCCATGTGGGAGTCGGTAGCAGCCTGTGGCTCTGAGATAGTGGGTGCCAGGGGCTGCAAAAGCGCCTCACTGAGAACCAGCGAACCATCGACTGGCCTAGAAGAGGCTTCGTCGTCGGTTTTGGACCTCGGATGCCTATCCTTGTCCTTGCGTTTTTTTGTAAACTCCTGTTGTCAGCTGTTCCGCCGGCTTTATATAATTAAATCTTCGGCCAAAGTAATGAAATGCAAAACTAAACCGACGCTTGATAGTGCGTTGGTTGAATCTAGCACAAAACCGACAGCTAGCAATGTTGTGATCAGGGCCTAGGCAAGGAATACAGTAAGAGTGAAAATCCTTATGAGGCATTTGCTTCCCACAAGAAATACAATTGTTAACTTTTTCTGACATCGGTCTGGAGCAAGAAAAAAGTTTCCCCAATGGGGTATTTAGCTTTAATGAAGACTTTGGTTCTGAAATTCAGATTTGAAAACCTCAGGAGTCAGCCGACCGGCACTTGCGAACTGCTTTTGCTTCGGGCACCGTGCGGCAAGAGAGACTGAAAAAATGGCGTCGGCTGCATCTTTTATAAACCTGGTGCACTGACGCCAGTGAAGAGGCGGCAGCAACTGACGCCGGACCTAGACTTTGGAATTCTGGCCGACTGCGGGTAGCCTGCCAGCAGGATAACCCAAGAGTAATGACTGCAACAGTGAAACACGATAAACATCTAACAGCACAATCAGAGGAAGGGCTTTTATATTAAAACTGTTGAGCTTCAGAAACTTTATAGAACCTGTCCAGTATTTTAGGGACAGGAGGTTAAGAGGGGGCCTGAGAAGCTGCAGTGAAAGCATCCATGAGGGGCTGCAGAAGGCTAAGGAGGAGTCTATTTGTAATAGTTTGTAGTATCTTTTTTTGAACTTCAGAAACTTGGGAACAGTCACACTGAAGTGTTCCATGATATAAATGTGCTTATACCCAAAAGACAATTCCTCAATAGGAGAGTTAGGAAAAGGTGACCTCATGAGAAGGGGAGAATGGATCTGAATGGAGTGAGGCAGTGCCTCATCACCAGATTCTAACTCATTACTGGAGGAATCAGAGGTCCTAGGGCATTTGCAAGGAGTGAAAAACCAAGGAGCAGAAGCAGAAACAAACAATCCTTGGGAGGGCTTAAGAGGATTGAAAAGCCCCTTTGTAAAACCCTGACATTCTTTATGTGGATCCTTAGCCACAGCTTATTTCTTAAAGGAACATCAGCTTTAACAAATCTATGAGGTTCAGACCCCTGATTAGATTCAATAAGGGTACCAGGCACCTCTTCCCTAATAACTATTTGGGGAATCCCCCTAGGCCCCTTTGAAATAATCAGCTGTGGTTCCCCCTTAACATCTGCACCAGACATAGGCACAGACTCAGCGGATGTGTGAGTAGGCAGCTCAGTGTTGGGCCCTACTGGTCACAGCAGAGGGAGTTGACAGCAGTACAGGACAGTTCTCAGGTTCTTCATCAAACCTCATGGAGATATCCGGTGGAAGCTGGACAGCAGTAAGATCAATTTGTGCCTTTTTGGCTTTCTTTTTAAGCAGTGGCTGAATGTTGGTGTGGGTAGATTTGGCCATGGTATCCTGAGCCAAAAGCTTAAATCATTGTTTCTCCAAGTAAATGGAAAGAGATGACAAACACCTAACAAATCTCACTCTGCATATGGCCATGGGCAGCATCCAAACAAAAAAGGCACTGTTCATGTCTGTTTTTGAGAAATCTGCGCCTCTATCTCTCACATTTTCCCTTCCTGGATGGCATGTAAACCAGGGTAAAAGGAAAAAGAAAGAAGGAGACCCCAGTGTGGCACTTGTCTGTAGAAGCTTTGGTAGTGGAACAGACTCCGTGAACAGCTTGCAGACCAAATTCAAATGTAGTGTTCAGACTAGCACCAAAGAGCTTCTAAGGTTTAGGCACTCGTACATCACATATGTACCTTACCCCTTGCATGCAGGACCTATGACACCCATTAGACATAAAGGCTTAGGTATGCTGGCCAGATGTTTGGCTATTTCTGCAGGATATCCCAGGAGTAAAGAATACTGCAGTAAAGAAGGACATCTAATACTTCTTTTATGCCTAAAGTGGTATCCAAGTTTACTTTAAGCCAAACTATCCTTTTCCCAACATAAAAATGAAGGAAAAAGGATACTCCATACCTTGGATGGTCACAGACAATTCAGGTACTATCCTGACAGAGCTAAATCTTTCAGATCAGTTGTTCATTTCTTGTGAAGGTAAGAAGAAGGAACAACCGGTGTCAAAACAAACTATTTCCAAATGGTTTGCTAAGGCTATTAGATTTTGCAATACTCCCCATAACAAACCCATTACAGGCAGGGTCAAGGCCCACTGTACCAGGGCCTTGGCTTCATCTAGAGCTTTTTGGAAAGAGATTCTGGAAGTGTTCTTAATGCCGCTACTTGGCCCTCTGTACATACTTATACAAAGCAATATAAGCTTGAATCCTTCTCTAGGTCCAGGTCAGGCTTTACTAGGACCATTCTCCATGGGTGCCTAGACTCTTCTTCCATCTCCCAACTGTGGTAGGCTACGGTATTCTACCCATACAGCTTTAGCTCTATGGGTATTCTACCCATAGAGCTAAAGCTGTTGCAGGAATGATGAATATGATGAACACAGTACACTTGTGTAAATAAACTTTACAAAACAGTAGATGTTTGATCATTTTTGCAGTAGCCACTCTTTCCTTATATTCCCCCTTGTTTTTTGATGTTTTTGTCAGGGTGTGGACATTTATTTTTGTTATTCCTAGCATTGCCCTTTCAGTGCTCAGCCTCCCTCTCTCTATTGGCAGGAAAGCTTTGAAGGGCTTGGTGCCCAAACTTGTATTTTAGTCAGTGCAACTCGAGCTGCCTGACAGTCTGTGGGCATGAAAGATGCCTCGAAATTTTTGAGGCTGGCCAGCTGTTACATCTTTAGTAGGATGCAGCATATAACCCATATAGCTAAGGCTACTGCAGCAATGATCATTCAAACATCTATTTTTATGGCAAGTTTACCTACCTTCTCTGACCTCCTCCTTGGGACCCTGTTCTTCCTTAGGATATTAACACTCTTTTACAGGCTTTGACTAGACCCCCTTTTTGACCTGCAGCCATAGTGGATCAAAAATTCTTAGCTTGAAAAATTTTGAGGTTGCAGTAACTCCAGTTCAGAGAGTATCAGAGTAGCATGCCCTTTATTGCAAATATCCTTGTCTGGTCTTACATAAGGAAGGAGTTAACCTGCAGACCTGTCCCACCTATATTCCAAAGGTAGCCACAGAATCTGTGCTTAATCAGTCTTCTAGTCTCCTTACCAACAAAGGACAGTACATGCTCCATTGTTGGATGTGCATCATCAACTCCATTTTTACCTTCAACATACTGAGAAATTCAGAAAGTTTAGTTTCTCTCATTTACCACAGCCAGATTGGGAAAATGTTTTTCTGATATTCTTTTGAGATGGTTATCTGAATGTACTTTTTATATATACAAAGAAGGGGTTAACGTTGTCCAAACCTGTCAAGGTAAACTTGATTAAATGTGTGGCTACTTTCAGTGCCTTTTTCTCCAGAGTTTCACTTGATGGTTGTGCTGCAGCCACTTGGTCAAATGTCCATACCTTCATTTCTTCTTATTAATTTGACTTGGACTCCAGAGGTAGGGCTGCTTTTGGTTCATTTACCCTCTGTCCCAACCATTGAGGAGTGGACAAAAGAGACATCAGATATGAAAGTTATATGCTTAGCATAATGATAGATCTGCATTGTCTGCTTCTGCCTTTGCTCAACTTCCCTCCCTCTGTCCCCCTTCCTTTATTATTTCTTGGTTCTTGGTATAACTGCACTGATTTTTTTTACCTATTCATGTGCTGTTCAATCTTCAGAGCAGAATGTAAGTTAGCATACTAAATCAATTTGCTTTGTTTTTTAAGAAGGTCCTTTGTTGATTAGGCAAAGTTCGAGCAAACTCAATCTGTGGTATATATTTGGGTAATAGGGAATTATGGGTAAGGAGATGAGCCTGAGGTGTGAATCCAAAGTCTGAGCTTGAATACCCAACCATTGAGAAAAGATGGAAGCAGACAACACAGATCTATTGTTATGGTAAGTAGGGCTACCACCTTTTAAGTGGGCCAAAGTGGGACATGGGGGTGTGGCCAATTTGACACCGGCCACACCCTCTACCATGATGTCACCACAGGAGTGGTGAAGGAGATGCTATTATGTGTACAACGGCTGGCTGCTGGAGTGGCTGGCTAGCTGGCTCACTGTCTGCTGGACTGGCTAACTGACTGCTGGAGTGGCTAAGCTGGTTGATGGGAGTAGCAGTTGAATGGATGAATGGCTGGTTGGATGGATTAATGGCCAGATTTCTGACTGGATGGGCTGGATTGCTGGCTGGCTGGATGAATGAATGGGTGTCTGGCTCATTAGGGAAAAAAACTCTTGTTCTTTTTCTTTAGGGGCTGTTGAAGCACCAAAAACAAACTGCTCTACAGCTGCAATCTTCCTGTCCCAGTCCCCACCCCTTTCATGAATTGCAGCCAATTTCTGCATGATTTACAGCACCTGGACCTAATAGGGAATAGCTCTTCCTGCAGGACCAGGTTGGTGACGTAACTGAATTGCTTGGAAAAGCTGGAAGTAATTGTGGCTTTTCCATGGCGATTCACTTTGATCGAAAAGCGGGACTTTTCAAGTCCCACTACTTTGCACAGCAGGTAATGGGATGAGGCAGCTCAACCCATGAGTGTCTCTCTGATAATGGGACGGGTGGCAACCTTAATGGTAAGTACATAACTTTTGTATATATTCCTTGTAACCTACCTTAGTATAACCATTAGATAAGTGTTCATTGCCCAAACTGGTGTTCAACAATGCTATTTTCTTACCTTTATCTCCCTGTTTTAGAACAAGCTGTCCATTATTTCAGAATTCATGTATAGCATTGCTTTATCTGTTATTGTGGTCGTTACATTTATCATAAAAAGACATTGAATATCAAACTTATGTATAGCTGACAGATTCTTAAATATTTGGTTTAGAAAAGATGGTATAAAGTTGCTGCTAAAAGTCAGTGTTTAAAGAGCTGTATGCATTGACTAAATATTTATCATCAGAACTTCAGGAATATAGTGTGCTCACTGTTGCTGTTTAAATATAAAGCACTAAACATATTACCAGCATATCAGTCAACATTAAAATAATAAAATAAGTTTCATAGTTAATCGAACAATATCCAGTCTTGGCATGGTAATAGTCATAAAAGTTAAGATCAAGAGTTAAAACAGAGACCGACACTTAAGAAAAATGTGTAACAGACTATTTTTTTTTATTATAAGTACATCTTCATAAAGGACAAATAATCGACAAAATGTGAGCGTCTTCTGTCTGTTATTAAATTTAACAATAGATAGGTACTAGGCTATCTGCCCAAAGGCATTTATAAGCCTAGCTGGAATGTAGATTAGTTCCCTGTGCCTCTGTCCAGCAGAGCCATTGAAGTGATCCCTGGGGTAAACTTCCTGTTTCCCATCCACTCATCAAGGTTTCTCTTGAAGAGGGTTAGCAAGGAGCTCTGCCTAATGTAGATTGGAATCTTGTTCCAGAGCATGGGAAGTCTCTGGGACAGGAATCTATTCCTCCAGAACGTCCTATTTATTGTTGTGAGGTTTAGATCCCTGGAGCGTGTGGCTCGAGGGGATATGGTTTTCTTTAGGTGGAGCATGTCCATCAATTCTGGGTTGGACATGGCCTTGTATGTCAGGCAGAGATCACCTCTGAGTAGACGGTATGCAACTGAGTACAGCTGGAGTTTCTTCAGTCAAGCTGCATAGGGCATCTGCTTGAGGCCAGTGATCCTCTTGGTGAGGTACTTCTGTGGTCTTTCCAGTTGTTGCAGGTGTCTTGTAAGGTACATCCCAAATAGGACATTGTACTCTATGATGGGTCTGATAAGTGATGCATAGAGGGGCCCAATGACCTCTTTCGATCTGGATGCAAACCCTTTTGTGATTAGGTGGGCCACATAGAAGGATTTTCTAATCACTTTGGCAATGTGATTATCAAAGGAGAGGTTACTATCTACTTGGGTTCCAAGATCCTTTATTACGTCTTCCGTATTTAGGGGGCTACCACATAAATGGTAGTTTGTGGGTACTTGTTTTTTTTCCAAAGGGAATGACTATGCACTTTTTGGCATTTAGCTTGAGGCCATGATTTTGACGCCAGGTATCTGTCTCAGTGAGACCCTTTTGGAGGACATCTGTGTCAGCTGGTGAGTCAATTATAGCCCCTAGTTTGCAGTCGTCTGCGAACTTGGTCAGCCATAGTCCTCCTGTGCTTGCCTGTACCTCTGAGAAGTATATGCCAAATAGGAGGGGTCCTAGGACTGAGCCCTGGGGAATGCCACTTGTAACCGGTTTAGAGTCAGACCTAGCTCCCGCAACTCTTAACGTACGGGTTTTGTCCGTGAGCCAGTTGACAACCCATCTCGTGACCTAGGGGTTTATGTTTAGGCTGGTAAGCTTGTCTATAATACCTGAGTGGGGAATGGTATCGAAGGCCTTTGCAAAGTCTAGGTAGGCTGTGTGGACCACCTTTCCCTCATCAATAGCCTTGGTAACTGTCTCAAAGAAGTCCAACAGGTTTAGGAGGCATGATCTGCCTTTAACAAAGCCGAACTGGGTAGGGTCCAGTGTTTGGAGGTTTCCAATGTTTCTGTTAATGAGATCCATGATGATGCATGCCATAGCTTTGCAGATCAAGCTAGTCAGGCTTATAGGGCGATAGTTCCTGGGGTCCGTTGTGGCTCCACCTTTGTGGAGTGGAATAACTGTTGCTGTGCGCCACTCTGTGGGCACATAGCCTGTGGAGATGCTGAGTTTAAACAGTGTGTTTAGGTGAGGGGTTAGTTCATCTTTGAGCTTGTGTAGGACACAGCCTGGGACACCATCCGGTCCCATTGATGCTGTTTTTGGCTTTGGAGAGGGCTGTTTTAACCTGAGTGTCTGTGATTTCAGGGCACTACATTCTTCTTGTATAGTTATGGGCACTTTTGGGGTGAAGTTTGCACTGAGCCTGTCTGCCAGGATGTTCTCTATATCGGTCAGTTCAGTGTATTTTGTGTCATTCTACAGTAACTCCGAGCAGATCTGAGAATTGCCATTTAGATTCTTGACATGGCTAAAGAATGCCTTGTGGTTATCTTTGGAGTCCATGGCAATTTTTCTTTCGAAGCTAGCCTTGGATGATTTTATGAGGGAATGTAGTTTCTTGCTGATACTGATCAGGGATGTCTTCCCTTCTTGGGATTTTACTCTCTCTGTACTAGTTTCCTCCTCCTATTGTATAGCTTGTTTATGGCAGGGGTCCACCAGACTGGTTTCCTTTTCTTGGAGGAGTGAGTCTTGGTTTTGTTTGGGATAGCACGATCCATGCATTCTTGAAGGTGCCCATAGAGTGCATTAGTAAAGGATTTTGCAGCTTGGACAGCGCTATCCTTTAGAATGGGGGCTTTGAAACCTCCCACCTCAGTCTTAAGTAACGTGAAGTTTGCTTTTGAAAAGTTTTTCACAGTGGTTTCTTTGACCAGGGGTGGTGGCGGTATGTAGATCTCCAGTGATTAGTTTATGGTCAGATTTAACCAGCGAGGGGTTGACCTCCAGTGTGGAACACCGGTTGCCCATGTTGGTGATGACCAAGTCCAATATGTTGTCACTTCTGGTGGGGATGTTGACCAGTTGATCTAGGGCATTTGAGTTTATAAATTCTAGGAAATGTTGGGCAAGGGAGTTTGTACTCGAGTAGTTCTTCCAGTTAATGTTTGGGTAATTGAAATCACCCAATATCAGGGTGTTTGGTAGGACCTTTATGTTTCCAGGAATGCGAAGTGGGGGTCCTGGGACATGGTGGGTGATCTGTAGCAAGTTATAATTTGAATAGCAGTTTTGCCCATTGTTAGTTGCACATGGATGATCTCTGAAGCATTGTGCTGTGCCACTAACCTGGAGGTATGGGCATCCTTGATGAATATGGCTACTTCCCCGCCTTTTGTATTTTGGTCTGGGCTTTGTGGCCGAAATGTATGGTATGAGTTGTAGCCTGGTAGTGCTGGGGTGCTCTCTGAAGCCTTAAACTAGGTTTCTGTTACTGCACATATATCGATTTTCTCCATACTGAGGAGTGCCTCGAGTGTGTGCATTTTGAGGTTTAGACTTCTGGCATTGAGTAGCATTACCCTCAGTTTTTTGTTACTTGTGCTACTTACGCCGGTGGGTTTGTCTTTTGAGCCTTGCCTAAAAAAAGGCACTATGGGGTGGCAAGAGCCTTGGCCAGTATTCGAAAGCATAAGGGTGACAGGTGCAAGCTGTCTCTAGTGAAGCAGCGTGGCTTGTCGAGCATGTCATCCCAGGCTGACAGACACTGGATCTCCTTTGAATGACACCAGAAGCTTAGCCAATTATTGAAATTGATCATTTTTTTCTCTATACCATGGTATCATTCTTGGTGAGGGCAGGATGCTACTCAAGGTCAGGGTCATACCGGCCTGGGCTAAGTGATCAGAGAGCTCCTCCATGTCTATTTTCATGTAGTCCAGGGAGGTACAGCTCAGATCATTCACATCAACATGGACAATGACAGACTTATATTTGTACTTGTTCTGGAGTGACCCGAGTGCTTGTGTTATGTGGCGGATCCTGGCACCTGAAAGGCAGCTAACACTAACCGTTTCCTTGTTCAGCCTAGTGAGTGGGACGTCAGTGTACCTGACTATAGAGTCACCTATTACTAGTGTGTTGGGTATGTTATTTTGCCTTAAGGACTGTGACTGTGTGGCACATTGGTTTTGTGAAGTATATGTTTCATGGTTTGTGTTGGGGGGTGGAGGTTGCTTGGATATCTGCTTTGAAGGGCTCCGTTGCTTCTGCAGATTTTTATTTAGAGCCTCTGAGTATGTTTTTGTGTAGTTATGTGTTTTTTGCCAGTGCTGGTTTCATAGGTCTATGTGAGACTGGTGGTGTGATGCAAGTAATTCCCTTCTCCTCTTGACTGCCTGGTCCAGTCTTGGGTTGAGAGAGCTTAGCCTCTAGTTTGGCTGTATAATTGCATCTCTCGCATGTATTAGTGTTTGGTGGAAGGAGGAGAGGGTGGTTGTCTGTGTACGAGGCAGTTGTAACATTGCCTCAAAATGCCCAGATTCACCAGTTGGACTGGAGACTACACCTGAAACTGCCCTTTGGACATGCCTGGATAGGTACAGTGAACTGTTTTACTGATTGGCTGGTAAGGTCGAATAGAGAGCCTTGCCCTTCTCTACAGTATAGGAGGGGGGTCTAGTGCTAAGGTTTATTAGTGCTTGCTATGAGTTTTGAGCAAGTGCCAGTATGAGAAGTAAATGGTTTGAGTGCTTAAATTGAAAATGTGTCTAGTTCCAAGGGAAAAACTGAAGAGTAGACTTTGTGGAGCCAGGAATAGTTATACCCTAGCTAACCGGCACTGCCTGGCGTGCAAATGTGGGTTTTACAGCAGGGAAATGAAAGAGATATAAATTAGCCCAAAATGGCCAATAAACTACTAATTTCTAGGCTGAAACGACTCCTCCAAGGACAGATAAGCTGCTCAAAGCTCCCTCTCTCACAGTGAGCAGAGAAACTTCCTTCTATCCAAGTAAGGTATGGGCAAACACTGAAACTTGTAACACAGCCCTGAATTTAGCACTAACCTGAAAACTGGACTATACTAGCTTAGGTGGGAAAACAAGTATATATATATATTTTTTCAGAAAATAAAGCAGATACACTTAAATGCACAGAAATGGCTATCACACTTGAGTGTGTAGCCTACAACAGTTAAACAGGTAATTTAAACACAAAAACGACAAAGAAATTTCGGCTATAAACCTCTTGCTTTGCTGGGTGTTGGTATTTTTGCTACATTTCTTTTCACTTTGTTGTTGAAATGCTGTAGGCTGGATACCAGAATGAAAGTTATGTCTAGGGTTGCTACCTCTCAGTTTTTTCTGGACTATCTGTAAATCAAACCAATTGTCCAGTAGTCTGGAAAACACTGTTCAAACTCCGGTATTCTGTTTCAAAAAAGAAACAGATTACCAGAGTTTGTTAAATCAGCAGATGTACTATGCTTTTTTACAGAAAAGCATAGTAAATCGGCAGAAAGCTGGCATCAGGAATGGAAAAAGAGGGTGTTCCCCATCAGCTGATGTCATAAAGACGTCATAAAATGGGTGGAATGTGGATGGTAGAGGGGCGGAAATGGGCATGATTACGGGTGATGCGAAGGGTGTGGCCTTTTTCTGGTTTTAGTCACAATAAAAGGTGGCAACCATAGTTATGCCCGTTAGGATTCCCACCTGTCAGAGCTATCTGCTGGTTTAATTCATTGCTTATGTTAAGTTGTTGTTGTTGTTGTGTCTTTCGGCTTTTCCCAGTTAGGGGTCGCCACAGCGGAACTCCGGTCCGCTAATGATTGGTAGTTGATTTTTACGTGCCGAGTTTCCAGCCCTGACGCATAACCTTCAACGAAGGTACGCCCATTCACGCATGACTCCACGCTGAAGATGCTCTAGCTGAGAATCGAACCAGACAGCGTCTTACTGTGAGGCGACAACGCTACCGCAGCACCACCACTGTTTCTATTTCTGTTTTCCAGTGAACTCACTTCTCCCATTCCCATCTCATTTGCTCACTCAACTGAATATAGTGAGATAATTTGGGAAGGACTAACTCCTTGCTTCTTTGATCATGGACACTTCTCCCAGTCCCATCTCATCAGGTCAGTCTACTGAGTAGAGAGAGAGAGCATTTGGGAAGGCCAACCCCCTTAGTATCTTAATCTTCAACTATCTTCTGTTTCCTCCCTCTCCACCAAAATAAATACACTTTATTCAGCTGCTTTTACTGTAATTGTGTTCTTCCTATATTATTACCTTATTTCTGCTTTGCTGCATGCTCTTATGTGTTCAAATGCTTTTATTCTACTGCATTTATTACAGCTTCTTAGTAACCTGATTAAATATATCTGTTATTCTAAGCATCTTAGTTTTGGTTTAGCACTTGGGCTACAGGCCAGTTGCTTTACATTTAAGAAAGTTTTTGTGGTCCACACTCTTGTGGACAAACCATTATCAAAGCCCTCTCTCCATAAGTTTGCCCAAATATTTGGATCACTATGTCCGGACAATTCCCATCAGTTTCTCCTGCCAGTCTGGTTGATATGGGCATATTGAGACAGTGTAGCAACTGCCTCATGTTTATTGACAGCCCTCTTCTCCTACTTGTGAGAGATGCATCTACATCAGTAACCTGGAATCCATCCATGTTCTCTCATGCCACAGTTAGTACTCCTGACAAAAGGAGATTGCCAGCACAAACACCACACCACTTACATCACATAGCCAAGCACAGTACATACTCACCTATGCAGAGATCCTCAGTAAAAACTAACCTAAACAGCAGAGAACTCCAAAACACACTCACAAACATTTCACACACAATGCCAAACACATCACATACAGCAGAAAACGCACCAGTGGCTCACAAACAGCCCATAAGGCAAAAACAATAAACCAACACAGCCCACAAGTCACAACAATAAACCAAACATAGTCAATGGTGACTCAGTTGTGAGACAATGTCCCCCTCACCAGGCTCAACAAAGAGAAAGTCACAGTCAATGGTCTGTCTGGTGTCAGAATCTGCCACATCATGAATACACTTGTCTCTTTACAAGTACAAGTATGACTCTGTCATTGTCCATGTTGGTGTGAATGACTTGAGACATACCTCCATGGACTATATGAAGAAAGACATGATTGAGCCCTCTGAGTATGCAACCCAGGCAGAAATGACCCTAGCCCTAAGCAGCATCCTACCTTCACCAAGAATGATACCACAAAACCAACAAAAAAATAATTGACTTCAACAATTGGCTTAGTTTCTGGTGTCATTCCAAGGGGATCCAGTATCTGCCTGGGATGACATGGTTGATGAGCATCGATGCTTTTCCAGAGATGGCCTCCACCTGTCACCACTGGGATTCCGGACCTGGCTAAGGATCTTGCCTCCCCCATTGTGCTTTTTTTAGGCAATGTCCCAAAGACAACTCTTCCAACATAAAAGATCTGTCAAAAAGCAAATTGAAGGTCTTGCTGCTTAATGCTAGGAGCCTTAACCTGAAAATACACTCACTGGAGGCTGTCCTCGCATTGGAAGATGCCAATGTCTGTACAGTCATGGAAACTTGGTTCAGGGCTGCAGGGAGTGCCCCTGCCTTACCAGGCTATACCTCATTCCACACATTCTGACCCCAAAATGAGGTTGGGAAGACTAAGGGTGATGGGAGTCTCTGTCTTCATTAAGGACAGGCACACCTCCAGACTGGTTTGCCAGCATGACATTGCTGGAACTACTCCAGGTGCAGCTGACAGTTGGCAAGACACCCATCCAAGTTATAGCCAGCTATAGACCCCCCCCCAATGACTCAGGACACCCGCTCCTCCTACCTGGATCTACTTGACTCCATTAAGGTACCCCCTAACACCCTCACCCTTGGTGACTTCAACTACCGTATCACAGACTGGGTGAACTATTCCTGCACTAATGCACTCACCCAAAGATTCCTTGACTTCATCAATTCTAATGCACTAGATCAGCTCATTTCATCCTCCACAAAGGAAGATAACATTTTGGACTTGGTCTCACCAACATGGGTGACCACTGCACCACTCCCACAGTATTTTCTTCCCTGGTGAGATTAGATCATCAGTCTGTCTCATTCAAAGTTTCTATCCCCCCTGCCTAAATCAGGCTAAAAAACTTTTCAAAAGCTGACTACTACCTCCTAAAGGAGGGTATCAGTAGCTTCACACCACCGCCCCCTCAGAGGATGCAGATAACTATGCTTAACAGTATGCCATGCAGTATACAAGCACCTGTACAACTGCTTGTTCTCACCATACCCAACATAACTAAAACCTGCCCCTCAAGGAAATACAAACCTGTCTGGTGGACTACTCTATCAACAGGCTTTACAACAAAAGGAAGAAACTGTTGTCCAATGGTAAAAAGGAACAAAGTCCAAATTGGAAAAAGTCACTTCTTAGCCTCAACAAGCAAATTAGATCACTAGTGAAAACTTCCAAAGTCATTATGGATCAAAACTAGCCTCCAAAACAAAGGGAAACCACAAAGCCTTCTTCAGTTATGTCAGAAACCTTCATGGCAAAGCCCAGGTTTGTTGCGAATTAATACTTAACGGTCTCACATGGATTCTGTTGACTTAGCCAACCTGCTAGCAGATAGCTTCAGCACAAACTTCACCCCCTGCCCCCCAAAGGCCCTTTCAACATCCCCGATACTTTCTCACACCTCACATCACCATAGATTAAGTGTTAAAGGCCATATCCAAGGCAAAGAACACAGCTTCCATGGGACCTGATAGTATCCAAGGCTGTATTCTGCACCATCTTCAGCAATAATTGGCTTCGCCATTGAGCATCCTATTCAACCACAGCCTAAATACAGGCTTCACTCCAGCAGAGTGGAGAACTGTCATTGTCATTCCCTTGTACAATGGTGGTGCCACTACTGACCCTGGAAACTATTGCCCCATTAGTTTGACAAGTCTGATCTATAACGCCATGGAGTGTATTATTATGGATCTCATGCACAAGGACATAGGCAATCTCCAAGCACTTGACTCCACCCAGTTCACATTCGTTAAGGGCAGATCTTGCCTGTTGAACCTGGTTGACTTCTTTGAGACTGTCACCAAGGCCCTGGATGAGGGAAAGTCAGTACATACAGCTTACCTTGACATGGCCAAGGCCTTTAACACAATCCCCTACTCAGGCATCATCGAAAGCTAACACAACTTGGTGTAAATCCCTATCTCATCAGGTGGGTGGCCAAATGGCTCACCAACAGGACCCACAAGGTCAAAATAGGCACCTCCACCTTCGATAGCAGACCTGTCACTAGTGGAGTTCCCCAGGGATCTGTCCTGGGTCCCCTACTGTTTGGCATCTACTTCTCAGAGGTCCAGGTAAAGACAAAAAGCCTGTGGCTGACCAAGTTTGCGGAGGACTGTAAGTTGGGTGCTGCCATTGACTCCCCATACCATTTGGCAAAAACACAGCCCCTACTGATTACCACATCAACGACAATCCCCAAGTACACAACTTGTGGTGAGAGAACTGGGTACTCAGATTGACAACAATCTCACATTCGACCATCATGTAGCATCAATGGTCAGAAAAGCCTTTTACTTGGTTCATCTCATAAGTAAAGGGATTGCATCCAGAAAAAAGGTTATTACCTCTCTATACTCCTCTTTCATTAGACCAATAATTGAGTATAACGCCCCATTTGGTGTGTACCTCTCCAAACATCTGCACCATCTGGAAAGGCCACAGAAATACCTCACAAAGATAATCCATGGCCTCCAACACCTATCCTGTGTGGACAGGCTCAAATCACTATCACTCTACTTGGTATCGTACAGATTTCCCGGGGGTGATCTGTATCTTGCCAACAAGGCAATCTTGGACCCTGCCCTTCTAGAGATGCTCCAAATCTGCAAGTTTAATTCCTCACGCACTACCCTCTCAAAAGGGGTGAATCTAATATGCAACATCAACAAAATCTTCTGGAGAAACAGGATGGTCTCCCAGAGGCTGCCCCATCTCTGGAATAGACTTCCTATACATGTCAAACAAAGTACCTTGCTGACCCTCTTCAAGTGCAACCTTGATGAGTGGATAGGAAGCCACAAATGTGTCCCAGGGGTTCCACCTTTGTCTGTCACTGATAGAAAAACAGGTGCTGACTGAGGTTTCTTTTTGGGGGGATAAACTGTTGGCTAGGCTTGTAAGGGCCCCAGGGTCATTAGCCTAGTAACGTCCTATGATCCTAGTATCCTCAAACCTTGGCATTGAAAATGGTCATCTTAAAGTGTGCCTCCTATTAGAAGACTTCCACATTTGATTATCAAAGAAATAGTTTATTGTATTCATCATATTTCTTTGAATTTTCTTTTATGTACATTTCAACAATCCCTCCTGAATTTATTTATAGTTCTACTAGCCTTATATTGCTAGGAAGTATTTTACATATATCTCAGAACATAACTATCTAATTACAGTTGTTCCTGTCTGTGGTTATCTGTTTGTGGTATCAATCCACAAAAGGTGGTGTATATGGATTTCCTAATATCTCTACACTGTCATATTGTCTAGCACCACCTGAAAAAAACAAAATGTTTTCTATTAGTTCATATTTGAGATGGACATGGAAGGTAATGCTGTCATGATCCACACATCTGGCACCAGTATGTGATGTGTATGGGCTATGGTCCTTTGATCCAATAAATGAAGGAAATAGCGACACCAAAGTAAGTTATAATAATTTATGTAAAAAAACAAACAAAAAAAAAAACAACATAAGTGTAGTTTGGCTTTAAGAGCATGTAGAAAAGATAAGTGTTGCCCTGGACTGTACTTGTACACACACTCCACACAATGAATGACCACAAGGCAGTTACTGGTTTTAGCTTCCTAGGCCCTCTCCATCTCACTATGAGGGGAGTTTACAGTATGCACATACACAATTTCCACGGCAGGCTAACAATGCCTTTCAGAACAACAACCCTCTGGTTTTATAACCATACTTCCACCACTCAAGCCCTGGCATGAAAGTCCAGTTCCTAATCCACTCACTAAAATTAGTTAAAAAATATACAAACCTGATAGAACTAATATATATATATATATATATATATATGGATCTAGGATGTTTGCTCGAATAAACAAACATCTGAATCCATAATAACTGAATACACTAAGGAACGAGCTTTTATTGAAAAAGCGTTCATTAAAGTGTGTTACAAAAAAAAAAGCACTACATTAACATTTTAGTGAGGGGCTTTGCCCCCCTCCGCCACCCATGTGGGGGGCTGTGCCCCCCACACATCCCCTACTTTAATATTCTCCCTCAGAGACCGCACTACAGTGGGGAAAAGGGAAATTTCCCTTACCGGCACTGTAGTACAGCCTCGGCAACAGGCATACTTACGCGAAAGTGCTTCTTCGGTGAAAAGCACTTTTGCATACGTATGCCAGGCTGTTTGGGTTTTGGTTGTTTGCTCATTCGAGCACATGTCCGGAACCCATATATATATATATATATATATATATATATATATATATATATATATATTTTTTTTTTTTTAAGTGCAATCCGTTGCTAATACATAAGTAAGCAATACTCTTGAGAATTTAAAAAAGACAAGATACAATTTTACATAGAAGACATTTAAAAATAACAAATCTGACTAATGGGTCCTGTATACTACTGTCTAAACTCACACAAGTGAGAGCTGAGTCCATGAAGCTCATCCAAGAGATGAGGGGAAAAGAAAAACACTACAAAATGGCTTATGTGAACTCTCTTCACAGCAAGGGGTACACCCACAGCACCTGGAGCAATATCTAAGGACAGATGATTCAGTGTAAAAATGCCTACCTCCAAATCCCAATTTTCAAAGGTCAAAGAAAATTCCTAAGGTTTGTGGCAGGGATATATTTCCTAATTACCTCTTTGCCCTTTGGTTTAGCTGCTCTGCTAAGAGTATTTGTGAAATATGTGGCATCAGTTGTAACATTACAGAGTCAAGGGCATTCACATCTACCCTTGCCTGGATGATAGTGCGCTGTAGGCTCAGTCCATCCAGGAGAGGACATGAGCTTGCAGTACATTTTGTAGTGCCTGCCAGGACTAGGATACCCTGAACCTACAAAATATGCACCTGAACCCCAAGCTACACTGTCTTTCTAGGTGCTGTACTGGACAGAACACTGTCCAAAGGCCTTGTTGCTGGTGGAAAAAGTGGTATCCCTAACGCAACACTTCATGGCAATGATTTCAAAATCTCAGTGAACTGCCAGACAAGTCTTTTGCTTACTGAGTCATATGACAGCCACTGGCTTTATGACAACCCTTGCCAAGCTACATATAAGAAATTAATTAGATCAGCAACTTCAACAAGGGTATGCCTTTTAAGCAAATCATGTCAGACCAGACCCTCACGACAAATAACTCAGACAGAACATGAGGCATGCACCTTGGGGTAAGAGTACAAGGTATGTAGAAGGCAGAGTGTGCAGGCTATACTTAAAATTAAAGGAAATGTTTGCAGTTGAGTATGCTTTTCATGCATTCAAAGTGGTTTGGAAGCCTAGAACCATTAAGGTGGTTACAGACAGCACCATAGTCATATGGTATATCAACAAATGGGGGTACCTAATCATACCAGCTATACAGGCTGGCAGTGCAAACATGAGAACTGGCTTTGAGCTTCAGTCTACAGCTGACAGCCAGCTGTATACCATCAGAGAATTACAACATTGCTGGTCAGTTGAGTAGGACTTCAGTAACTGCCATGCATGAATACGTCACAGAAAAGGTTTTCTGTTATTAGTAGACAGATGGGGTGTTCCAGATATTGAGCTCTTTGATTCTCTAAGCAATAAACATTTTAAAAAATTCTGCTCCACAGCACACCACAAGAAAGTTTAACCATGGACTGATGGTTATTAGTAGACAGATGGGGTGTTCCAGATATTGAGCTCTTTGATTCTCTAAGCAATAAACATTTTAAAAAATTCTGCTCCACAGCACACCACAAGAAAGTTTAACCATGGACTGATTTTCCATAGATTGGAGAGGACTTTGCTAGTATGTTTCCCTTGCTCTGCAAGATAATATAGAAAATAAGTGAGGAGAGGCCAGAAATTATGATCGTCCCTTTCTGGCCAAGGCAGCACTGCTTTTACCACATGATTTAAATGGCCAGGGAAAAAATTATCTTGCTGCCTCAGCAGTGGCTCTCTTGGTGTAGTGCCTCAGCCTGACCTTAGCAGTTAGGAAGAGGTAGCACTTCTTATATTTAAACACTAGTATTCCAGAGACTGCGGTGGTGGTGCTGCAGTAGCGTTGTTGCCTCACAGATAGATGTCCTGTTCGATTCTCACGGACCGGAGTTCTGCTGTGGTGACCCCTAACCAGGAAAAGCCGAAAGACACAACATTCCAGAGACATTCTTATTAACCTTAGGGAGGCTAGGAGACTACGTACTAGAAAGTCATTCACAACTAAGTAGAAAAGGTTCTCCCTATAGTACCAAAACCAAAGAACAAACCTACACTCTAATGAATGAGAAATACCAGTCGTCCTACTTTATCTCTCTCAGCTCCTCTGCTGACTTAAAATATGCTTCCATAAAGGAACGCCCTTCAGCCACCTTATCCCTGTATTCCTCCTTGACTTTCATATTACCTGTGAAATCGTTCTTGAAGGATATTCTGCATCACAGGCCACTTAGGTGGACGCTAGCTCCAGCTTTGGACCTTAAATTTAATCTGGAAAAAACTAACTCTATCCCCCTTTGAACAAGCTGCACTGGCAAATATGAAATGCCTCTCCTGGAAAACATTTTTGCTGGTAGCAATTACTTCATCTTAGGCCTTCGCAAGTAGAGTCTTTCCTTACTTTTCACAAGGATAGGGTCTCCTTGTACACTCACCTTCATTCTTTCCTTTACATAAAAAAAATGTTTATATGCTCACATAGGTTGCACTTCACCATATTATTCAATTGCTAGTGTTTCTTCCATTCTTTTGCACTCCTTGTTTGTTCATAGGCAATTAAGATATTTGGGCAGTACAAAAGAATTCAGAAAAAAATGAATAGCATTTTGTAACACTTAGTACAAATAAAGGACCACCTATATCCAAACAGGTCATTCAAATATGGATAGCTCACTGTATTCATTTCTGGCATAAACACCATGGACAAAGCTGGAGCTAATTCTACCAGGGCCACAGCCTTCCTAGGGGATAAGTACATAAAATATCCTGGAGGCAGCCACAAAATCCTCTGTCCACACCTTTTAAAAATATTATAGACTGGATCTCATCTCTAGGGCAAGGTCAGGGTTTGCCGCTGCTTTCCTGAAGGGCATGCTGCCCTCCACCAATTGAATCATGCAGACACTACCAGCAGTAGTAGTTTTCCCTGATGTAATGACTTCAGCAGTCAACCACACAATGAATAGAATACAGCTGCAGTCAACTCACCACAATTGTTGATGTCCAAAAAGTGTGGATACCATTGCAGAGAAGCTCCCATCCATGATCCCCTCTGAATATGAGCTGGGTAGAAAATACCCGTTTGCCACTACTTCCTGCATCTTTTTTGTTCATGTCCCATAGGAGGGTAAGATTCTGTTAGGCACCTAATCAACCTCTGCCCTCCTTGAAGCAATAAGTTCTCTGCTGGTGCATTTCCAATCTGTACAGTTGTACAAAGATGGATGGTTGTATATTGGCCTTTTACACCAGTAGCATGGAGATATCTATGGCGAAAGTAACAAGCACCAGCCTAGGCGGAGAATTACTTGGTTTTGAAATTCTAACCCATTCAGACCTCCAACTGTAACAGATTGATGGTAATAACCACACTCCTCCGGTTCTCCTCCACATAAACCACTTCAAGAAAACAAAAATAACCGCTGGCTTTACCATAAAGGGATAATCCTCCGAATAAGTGTACCACTGGTATTTTCCAAGTCCAACCTGTTACACCAAAGCAATGGTCAAATAACTGTTCTACCATTAAAGTAATTACTGGTTCCTGACGGGTGGTGCTGCAGTTATTTGACCATTGCTTTGGTGTAACAGGTTGGACTTGGAAAATACCAGTGGTACACTTATTCGGAGGATTATCCCTTTATGGTAAAGCCAGCGGTTATTTTTGTTTTCTTGAGATTGATGGTAATACTCATCTTTGCCTGTATAGATAGAGGAGCATTGGTAACCTTTGTTGTAATGTTACTGTGCATGTCACCACCATGGATAGACTTAGAGCCATACAGAAAAATGCCTCATAGCTCACATCCTAAATGATATGATTTGGAGGAGTGGGGTGCATGTATCATATAATTCCCTGCCCAAGGACAAGTATGATCATTGACCTTACCTTGATGAGAGTTTGGGCTACCATAGGAGCAGATAAGAGGAATTACCTTCATAAAGTACAGTTTTGTACCTACCATAAATGTAGATGTTCGAGTGTTCACCCTGCTGCAGTCATCACACTTGGGTTATCCTGCCGTCAGGTGGACCCGCAGTCGGCCCGAATTCCAAAGTCTTGGTCCGGCGTTAGTTGCTCTCGCTTCTTCCCTGATGTCAGTGTGTCAGGGGTATATAAAAGGCATCCAACTCCATTTTCTTTAGTTTTTCTTGCCCCAGATGTCAGGTGCCCCGAAAAGGTAGGCAGGGGAAAAAAAAAAAAAAAAAAAAAAAAAAATTATATATATATATATATATATATATATATATCTATACACACACATATGGCTATATAAAAATAAAACAAAACCCTTAGGTACAAGCAAATATACCACAGAGGTAGAATAGGATTAAGTGGTAGAGATAAGTTCAGCTAGTTCAGAGGGGATGGAGGGAGGGTAACCTGGACTGCAGCAGGGTGAACACTCGAACATCTACATTTATGGTAGGTACAAAACTGCACTATGTTTATCGTGTTACCCTGCTGCAGTCATCACACTTGGGTTGAATCCCAAAGCTAAGGAGGGAAGGTGGAGTCAAACAGGGTTAGAAGAGGCTAGTAGGCCCTGCAAAACTGCAGTGGCAAAACCAGCTCTAGTCTTACAGTAAAGAGGTAAGTGATGGTGTTTGGTGAAGGTGTGCACTGAACTCCAAGTAGCAGCTTCCAGAATATCCTTGGTTGGTACTCCCCTGAGAAAGGCTGCTGATGTAGCTGTAGCCCTGGTGGAGTGGGACCTAATGTTAGCAGGTACTGGTTTCCCATGATGTGTATAGCATAAATGTATGCAATGTCCTAGCCATTTAGAAATGGTCTGTTTTGAGATAGCTTTTCCTTGTGATCCTGTAGCATAGGCTACAAAAAGCTGGTCAGTTTTTCTGAAAGCCTTAGTTTTATCCAAGTAGTAACGTAATTGCCTGTGAATGTCCAAAGAGTGCAGGAGTCTTTCTCCTTTGTTCTGTGGATTTGGGAAGAAGGTGGGCAAGTGAATGGTTTGGTTTAGGGCCACACTGGATACCACCTTTGGCATAAAGGAAGGATTAGTTCGTAGAGAAACTCTGTCTTGATGAAAAATGAGGAAAGGTTCCACTGCCATTAGTGCCTGTAGCTCTGAGACTCTTCTAGCTGAGGTTATTGCTAGAAGTAGGGCAGTTTTACATGAAAGAAATTTTAAATCAGTTGAAAAAGCTGGTTCAAAGGGCGGCAGTGTAAGCTTTTCCAGGACAAAGTTGAGATCCCAAGTAGGTGTTGGAGCTGTCCTTGGCAGTCTTCAGTTCTTAGCCCCTCTGCGGTACTGTCTTAGGAGTGGATGTGAAAATAAAAGGAGGATCCGTAAAGTTGCTGAGGCGTGGATCTTAATAGATGAAAAGGAAAGTCCTTTGTGTAACATCTCAGTTAAATATTGTAGAATCTGAAGAATGTTCGGCTCCAGGGGATTTAGGCCTTTAGCCTGGTTCCAGGAGCAAAATCTTTTCCGTTTGTCTGAATAGGTTTTCCTGGTGCTGGGCCTCCTGGCCTCCAGAATGACATCCATAACAGCTTTGGATAAAGGTGTTGGCAGGTTGTTTAGGTAATTTGCCATGCAGCCAGGTTTAAAGTCTTGAGCTGGCTGTGTAGAATCAGATTGTCTCGCTGGGTGAGCAGGTGAGGTATTTGTGGCAAAATCCATGGTGGGCCCTGGGCCATGGTCCTTAAAATTGGATACCAATGTTGGCGTGGCCAATCTGGTGCAACGAGAATCATTTGTGGCCTCTCTAATCTGACTTTCAGCAGTACCTTTGCTAGAAGAGGCAGTGGAGGGAAGGCATAGACTGTTAATGTTTTCCAACTGAATGAGAGAGCGTCCACTTTCCAAGCTAGTGGATGGAAGGCCCTTGTGCAAAATTTTTGAAGTTGGTGGTTGTGGGGGCTTGCAAACAGATCTATGTCTGGGCGTCCCCATTTTTGAGCTATCATTGCAAATACTTGTGGATCTAGTTTCCATTCGTGTAGATCCATGATGTTTCTGCTTAGGTCATCTGCCAATGTGTTTTTCTTTCCTGGCAGGAATTGTGCTTGTAATTGAACCTGGTAAGACAGTGCAGTGTTCCACAAGATCATTGCTTGCCGGCATAAAGAGTAGGAATGTGTGCCCCCTTGCTTGTTTATGTACCACATAACTGTGGTGTTGTCTGTCCTTATTAGTAGTTGTCCTGAGTGAAGGAGGTGCTTGAAAGCTGTTAGGGCATTCTGTACTGCTAGCATTTCTTTTTGATTGATATGCAGGTGTCTGTGATCTGTAGTCCATTTGCCCTGAATGCACTGTCCTGCCATGTGTGCTCCCCAGGCATAGTCGGATGCATCTGTTGTCACAGTTTGCCTGGCTGTGGGTAAGGTGAAATTTTGACTGACCCTTGTTGAGGTGACATGCCTGTGTCCACCATAGAAACTCCTGTTGAAGGCAGGGAATGAGTGGAATCATTGTTTCCAAGCTGTGGCTATGCTGAGTCCATACGCTTTTCAGGTACCATTGTAATTTCCTCATATGCAGTTATTGAAATAGTATTAGTAGAATGCAAGATGCCATGAATCCCAAGGCCTGCAGAATTTTTCTTGCAGGGAGTTGGGTCTTTGTTGCCATTATTTTGAAATATTGAGAAAGCTTTTTGTCTGGCGTGAGATAAGCCATCTGGGCCGTTGTATTCAAGCTGGCACCCAGGAATGTTATGTTTTGTGAGGGCACTAGTTTTGATTTCTTTTCGTTTACTGTGTACCCTAGGCAACTTAGAAGGTGTTTGACAAATGCCAGATGCTGTAAAAGAATGTCCATGCTTTCTGCTTGAATAAGACAGTCATCCAGGTATGGGTATATCTGAATTCCTCTTTGCAGTATGCAATTACTGGTGCCAGGCATTTTGTGAAGACCCTGGGCACAGTAGATAAGCCAAAGGGCAGTGCAGAGAATTGATAATGTGTTGAACCTGCAATGAAGCGGAGGTATCTTCTGCAATTTTGTCTGATAGGGAAATGCAGGTATGCCTCCTTGAGGTCCAAAGTGACTAGCCAAGCATTCCTGCCCAGCAAGGGAAGAAGCTGCTGAAGTTTTAGCATCTTGAATTTTGGTACTTGCAGATAGGTGCTCAGTATTGAAAGATCCAGAATGGGTCTCCATGCTTTGTCCTTTCTTGGAACTAGGAAGAGTCTTGAGTAAAATCCTTGGCCCTGCTCCTGTGTAGGTACCTGTTGAATGACTCTCATGTTCATGAGAGCTGTAATTTGTTTTTGTGCCTCTGCCCATTGATTTGGTGGCAGGTTTGGCATTCCTTTGATCCTTGGTAAGGTATGAAAGTGGAATCTGTATCCTTGAGAGACAATGTTTAGAACCCATTTGTCTTTTGTGATGATGTGCCAGTTGTCTGCAAAAAAATGCTAGTCTTCCTCCCAAGGGTGTTGCCAGGAGAGATTTGCTTGGTAGTCTGAGGATAGAGTCATTGTGTCTGCCTTCTGTTAGCTTGGGGCCTGTCTTCTCCTCCTTTCTGGGTAGCAGAACCCCATTGGCGAGGTTTGTAAGGGCCCTGTGACTGACCTCTGCCCCTTGGGCATCTGTATTTGCCCCTCTGTGATCTATCTGAAGCTGGAAAGGACCAATTTTTTGTTGGCCAATTTCTGCTGAAGCGAGGGGGTTGTTCCTGTAAGAAATACTTGACCGTTTGCATAGATTTAGCCTTATCCTTCATTTTCTTTAAAACCTCTTCTGCTTTGACACCAAATAATACATCCTGTTGTAAAGGTGCATCTAATAATTTTGCTTTAACATGGTCAGGGAGGGTTTGCTCTTTTAACCAAGCGTGTCTACGTATGACTGAGCCAGTAACAGCTGCTCTACAAGAAGCTTCCAGTGAATCAAATTCACATTGTAAAGTATGCTTGCCCACCTGTTCAGCTGCATGCAACAGATCCTGCATTTCCTTGAACTCAGGCTGTTCTGAGTGTGTGCTCATTTTTTGTTTTAACTGAGACATCAGGAATTGTTGATATTTCAACATGTGAAACTGGCAATTTAATGCTCTCATAGCCAGAGTTGCAGAGGTGTATATTTTCTTTCCCCATCTATCTAGGGCTCTGGAATCTCTTTCAGAGGGCACAGGATTTTTAGCCATAAAAGCCTTTGCTGCCTTAGGACCCTGGGATATGGTTTCTGGGTCAGCTACAGGGCTTTTATAAAGGAGTTTGTGTAAGTCAGGTACTCTGTAGTATCTGTCTGGTTTAGCTGGAGCAGGAGGTAGAGAGACTGGATTTAAACTAGACTCCAAGTAGACATCATCCACAATTTCTAAAAACAGGAGGAATAGCAAGAGGTCTGTGCTGGGGTAATAGAAGGAACTCTCTGAGCCTTTTCTTAGAATCTGAGTAATCCTGGCCTTCCCAGTGGAAATGTTCCCTCATGGTATGTAATGTTTCCCCAAATGAGTAGTCTTCAGGGGGAGATGCTGAGGGAATAGAGTCTTCAGCATCAGAATCCTCATAAGGCGGAAAAGTGTAATCCTGTTCTTCAGAAGAATCTGAGGAGAGAGAAACCTGGTCAGAGGATGCATAATCCTCCTCTTGTCTTGGTCTTTTATCAGGAGGTGGATGGGAACCCCTGATAAGGGTAATTAAATCTTCAGCCATCTTAAGCATCTGTTTCTTAGGCATGGGGCCTTGACCTGTTGACTGATGAACAGTTTTCTTAGGTTTTAAAGGAGTTTTAAGTTTAGCATAAGATTTAATGGTGAGTGTAGTCGGTCTGAAGACACCTTCTGCAACCGAAGGTGTTTCCTCTGCACCGGTGTCGGTAGATGGCTGCATCGGCCTAGTAGATTCCGCGTGGGAGTCAGCAGCTGTCTGGGGTTCCAGCTCTGCGGTCATCAGGGGCTGCGTAGGCACCTCATTGAAAACCGGAGAACCAGCGACAGGCCCAGCTGAGGCCTCGGGGTCTGGCTTATTCCTAGGCTGCCTGTCCTTATCCTTGCATTTTTTAAGAATTGCGGTCGTCGGCTGCTCCGACGGCATGATATCATTGAATTTCCTACCAAAATAATACCGTGCGAAGTCAAAACGGTGTTTGATAGTGCGTTTATTAAACCTAGCGCAAAACCGACAACCTGTGACGTTGTGGTCTGGGCCTAGGCAAGGAATACAATAGGAATGGAAGTCCTTATGAGGTATTTGTTTCCCACAAGAAATGCAATTAACTTTTTCTGACATTGGACTGAGGCAAGAAAATGTTCCCCAACGGGGTACTTAGCTTTATTGAAGACTTTGGACTGAAATTCAAATCGAAAATTTCAGGTGTCGGCCGACCGGCACTTGCGAACTGCTTCTGCTTCGGGCACTGCGCGGCAAGAAAGACTGAAGAAAATGGCGTCGGATGCCTCTTATATACCCCTGACGTCAGGGAAGAAGTGACAGCAACCAACGCCGGACCAAGACCTTGGAATTCGGGCAGACTGTGGGACCGCCTGACGGCAGGATAACCCAAGTGTGATGACTGCAGCAGGGTAACACGATGAACATCTGCCTGGTGGATAAATTCCAATGGACAGCTAACCCCATACTGTACTGGGTGTGTCCCTAACATGGGGAGAGAATGGTCTCTGTTTCAGGTTTGATGGTTAGCAGACACATGGCAAAAAATAAATAAACCCTCTGAACCCCTCCCAAAGGATGGACACTGGACCACTTGATAATCCTCCCTCCCTGGCTTCACCTCTAAGGCTTTGGATAATAGTCAAATTGGATGACTAGAAGGGAACCCTGCATACCATCAATCGGATGTTGGCTAGTTAATGTTTTTAGTGTCTCTGTCAAATATCCTTAAGTCTAGAATGACCACAGCTGTAGTTCTCTCCATTGTGTTAATTTGATCCCACAGTCAGCTCTACTAGTTATGTGGGATATGGTCTTTCTGCTCTGAATCACTACTGTCTTATACTACGCACACCTGCCTGGCTGGACACTTGTCAGTTTTATTATTATTATTATTTGTATTTTCGTATTAATTGTAAACTTAGACTACAGGATCTCAAGATTTGTAGTCTTTGCTGTGCTTTCCCTTTTTATTGATGATTAACAGACTGGCTTCCCCCATCCCAACCATACCATTTGATTTAATTTGTCGAAGAGAGTTATTTATGTAATTTTCTCTTTAGTGGTTTAAAAGCCTGAACAAAGCTGATCCTTTAACAACCAAGCCATTTGTCTTCACTGAAATTCATTAATGTTTGCATGAGTTAGTCTTCCGTGAGTTGATTGCTGTAAATCCCCGTTTATAATAGGATTGTGTTTGGACTTTTGAAGATCATCCTATCAATGACTGAAAACTATATGCAGTATATCAGCAAGAAAATACCCATTAACTCACAAGAAACTTGACACAAATAATTCAGTCTGTGAGAAAGGCAAATGTCTATGCAATCTGGAGGCATAACTTTTACCCATTAAGATGGCCTATGAGCATCACACACTGCCACCTCTGACACCCACACTACACTGACTGATGCAGAGGCTGTAAAAAAAAGTTACCACTGAAGACCCTGATGATCAGCAAGACCATCTTTTAGCAGATATCTATCATCAATCTGGTGGCATCCCTCTAACCCAATAAGATGACCCATGAGCATAAACACTTTCACCATCTCATAATATCCACACTACACTGACTGATGTGGTCTGTAAAAAAAAAAAGTCACTGCTGGAATCTCCTAGGAATAAGAGGTACACATCTCAGAAGATAACTATCAGCACCATGCTCACACATAGCAAAGGGTCATCAGGCAGTAGAGCACAAACCATCCAGTACCTCAAATTCCATAAGTTACAACAGTAATGTTTTAGTAAGTAGGGATGACATTTGCCAGGTGCACTCACAAGACTGGACAAAGACAAGGTCATAGTTGTCTTTCTGGTGCCAGGATCCAAGATGACAAAAAGGTTCTTTGGTCCCTCTCACTGAGCAAATATGATAAAGACCTAGTGATAAGTCCATGTGGTGTGAATGACCTGAGGTGTGCAACCTTGAGAGAGACATTTTGGACCTTGGTATGCTTCTCTCCAGTGTAAGCAAGACACTCTTCATAAATGGAATCCATTCTCCACCCAGAATGATACCTACATGCAAAGAAAAGATGATTGATTTAACAGTTGGCTTAGTAGTTGGTGTCAAGTTTGGGGGTCCAGTATGTTGCATCATAGGATGAGATGACTGACAGTCCATTCATGGCTACTCACATATTGAAATCTTGTAGTGCCTTTTTTAGTTATAGTCCGGCTAATGGCCATAACAAAGTAGGCAATCCTACCCTAAATCAAACCATATCAAGGTGTTTTTTTTTCTCAGCATCAGTAGTCTTAACAGAATGTTCTTTCAAACACTTTTATTAAATTCTTACACTGCAGACAGTGGCATATGTACATAAACAATAAACCATAAAAAGAAGTTATGTACTCACCATAACGTTCTGAGTAGGTAAACTTCATTTGTCAGCAACTTGTGGATTACGGATCCGAGCTGGCAGCATACCAAGCAAAAGCTCCAAGCTCCTCCCCTCTACCCATACTGTACTGCAACCTCCTTCCAATCCTCAGATCGAGTTTGCCACTCCATACATGACACCAACAAACTAACCTGAGACCCCTAAACCAAGGATAAACCTCCAACTCGTGAACTCTGGACATCAAGTTCAGCAAAAAACGCCAAGGCATAGGGGAAGGAGGGAGGGACGGTTGCTGACAAATGAAGTTTACCTACTCAGATGGAATGTTATGGTGAGTACATAACTTCTTTATCTGAAGTAGTTAAGTTCATTTGATCAGCAACCTGTGGGACAGAGTCCCCAGCTACCCTAAATCTTGGGAGACCCTTAAGGAAGGATATCCCAGAGCACTGCAGAGCCAGAAGAAGCCCTTCCTCTAGACACCAAATCCAATTTATAATGATCAATAAAGGTGTGAAGATGCCCAGGTAGCAGCTGAGCAAATGTCATCCAGGGAAACTCTAGACCAGAATGCTGCAGACGTTGCCATAGAACGTGTAGAATGGGCATGAACCCCGACTGGTTCTGGTAAACCAAGCTCTCTGTATGCTTGTAGGATACAAAGGGAAATCCACATGGCCAAAGTCACCTTTGAAACTGGTTTCCCTAAAAAGGGCTTAGCAAAAGAAACAAAAAATTGATCAGATTTGTGAAAGGCCGCCGTCCTGTGCAAATAAAAACGTAACTGCCTATGAACATCCAGAAAATGAAGTTTGTATTCCCCTTTGTTCTGAAACTTAGGGAAAAAGACAGGCAAATTAATAGATTGATTAATATTTGTCTCAGAAGCAACTTTAGGAAGAAAGGATGGATTAGTCCTGATAGACACCCTGTCCTTATGAAACACAAGGTATGGGGGTTTCATACAAAAAGCTTGCAGCTCCGACACTCTCCTTGCTGAAGTTATAGCCACCAAAAAAGCAGTCTTCCATGACAAAAATTTTAAGTCAAGTGATGCCGAGGGCTCGAAAGGAGGCGCAACTAAGGCCTGAAGAACCGCAGTCAGATCCCACGGAGGTGACAGATTCTTAATAGGGGGTCGCAGAAGTAAAGTGCCTTTCAAAAAGGAATTACAAATTCTGGCAGCAGCAAGGGGGCCTAAATTGCCCCCTACATGGAAATGAGAAATAGCCACCAGCTGGACCTTCACTGTGGAGGAGCTGGCTCCTTGCTGGAAGATATGAGACAAAAGTCTAATACAGCTGGGATCGGAGTGGTAAAAGGATCTAGATTTCTCTGTGAGGCCCAAATGGAGAAGTGTCTCCATTTGCTAGAATAAATTTTTCTGGTAGAGGATTTATGTGCCGCAACCAAGATAGATTTAACAGGAGAAGAGATACCGGGAGTCCTAGCAATTAGTGGAACTGGAGCAGCCAAGCTTTGAGCTTCAGCCTGTCCAGATTCGGAGGAAGCATTCTCAAGGGATGATGAATTAGATCCAGAATGGGATTCAAGATCCAAGGTGGAGCTATGAGATGAGACCGTAGGCAGGGGAACCAAACTTGACGAAGCCAGAATGGGGCTATGAGGATCAATCTGCTCCCCAACTGGCAAGCTTTCTGTAAGAACATTATCGTGAGAGGGGGATATGCATAAAGAAGACCGGGAGGCCAGGCATGAACAAGAGCGTCTCTGGGGCTTTCCCCCCTCGGGGGGGGATTAGTGTGAAAAACTCGCTGCACTTCGCGTTGGAAGGCGATGAGAAGAGATCACAGCAAGGCTGACCCCACTTGAAGATCTGTTCCGTTTCACAAGGATTCAGAGACCACTCGTAAGGAAAAAGGATACTTCTGCTCAATTTGTCCGCTAAGATGTTGTACCGACCCGGACTGTTCGTTGCTATCAGCGGTTGGTGGAGATCGCCCATTCCCAGACTCTCATGGCTTCTTGACAAAGGGGATAAGACTTGGTTCCTCCCTGTTTGTTGATATACCAGACCACTGACATATTGTCTGACTGGATCACAATAGTTCCTAAAGGTAGATGAGCATGAAGGGCCTGCAATGCTAAAAGGACCGCTCTCATCTCTATATGCAGAACGGTCTCATTTTGAGCCCATGTGCCTTGAACAGTCATGCCCGAACAATGCCCCCCCACCCCAGGCGGGAGGCATCCATGGTTACCATGGCTTGGGGTTGGGGTGCAAGAAAAGGGACGTCCCTCCTGCAAATTCCAAGATTGGAACCACCACTTGAGGGCATTTCTGCACACACTGCTCAGAGGGATCGGAAAATCTAGAGGTTGATGAAGAATCGACCACTGAACTTGCAACGTCCACTGTAAAATTCTCATATTCAGACGAGCACATGGGATCAGGTTGATAGCTGCTGCCATGGACCCTAAGGCTCTCAGGACTAATTCTGCAAGGGGTGCAGGGGACTGCAAGAGCGCTAACACATGAAGTGTCAGGCTATGTAGTCAGTCTGGGGTTAAGAATGCCCTGGCCCGGCGAGAATCTATTCTCGCCCCTATGAAGTCTAACACTTGAACAGGTTGAAAGGAAGACTTTTTAAGGTTTATGGTAATCCCTAGTCGAGGTGATATCCAGAGAAAGAAATCTCTGGCTAGCAAGAGTAGATGCCTGGTGGGGGCGGTGAGAAGCCAGTCGTCCACTCACCGTCCAGGTACGGAAAGACCTGAATGCCCTGAAGTCTCAGGTGGGCCGCTACAACTGCCATGACCTTGTTGAACACCCTGGGGGCTGTGGTGAGACCGAAGGGTAGGACCCTGAATTGATAATGACTGGCCCCTAGCCAAAAGTGGAGGAACCTCCTGGATCGCCTGTCCATCAGAATATGGTAGTACGCATCCTTGAGGTCTATCGAGCACAACCAGCCTTCCTCCTGCAGGAAGGGCAGGATGGATTGACCATCCAGAACCTTTCCTTGGCAATGAACAGGTTCATTGTTGACAAGTCGAGAATTGGCCTTAAGCACCCAGTCTTTTTTGGCACCAAAAAGAAGCTGGAATAGATGCCTGATCCAGACTGATCTGGGGGTACCTGCTGGATGGCTCTTTTTTCTAGTAGTTTTTGTATCTCCAAGGCCGCGGCCTCCCTCTGGGTGGATGGGACGTCCGGGAGGCGACTTGTGTAAGAGGGTTTGTTTATGAAGGGAATAGAATAGACTCTGGATATTATTTGAAGCACCCAGCAATCTGTCGTCATGGACTCCCATTGGGCTAGGTGCATCAAAAAACGCCCCCGACTGCTTCCAGAGAGGAGCAGTCGGGTAACCCCACAGGGTTGCTGCGCGGGTCACTCTGAAAAAGGTTCATGTGACCCGAAGTTCTTTGGCCTCTCTGCCTCTGGGCCGGCATCCACCTTGTCCCCTTCTGCCTCTGGGGAGGAGGAGTCCTGAGCGTTCTGGGACTGTGGAGTTTTCCGGAACCACAGCTTCTTTTGCCCTCACTGGTTACTGGAGAAGGACCTTTGAAGGTTAGAGAAGCGGATCGTGATGGATGACAGCGTCTTTCCATCTTTCTCGCTCTGGACAAGTGTGTCGGGGACAGTCTTCCTGAACAGGGTGGAACTGTAGGATGCCTTGAAGGGTTCTGAGAAATTGCAAAGACGGAGCCAGGCGTGATGCCTTAAGGCGATGCTGGACCCGCTAGCCCTAGCGGCTCCCTCGGTGGCATGAGAGAGTAAACGCATGGAAGTATTGGACACAAACTTGAGAGTGGCCATATGAGCAGAGAAGGTCCATTTATCTCATCCGACATGGACTCCGGGGGTGACTCAGCGTACTCTTTCACGAGGTCCCGCTGCAGTCAAATTACATGGGCCAAGTAATTCAGCGCTCTTATAGTAAAGGTGGCTAAAGCAAAAGTCCACTTTCCAAGACGGTCCATAGCCCTGGACTCCTTGTCTTGGGGGGGGGGGGGTGGACCGAGGAACTTTCTTGGGCAAGTTCCATTTTTGTGGCTGCCGCCACCACCATGGCATCAACCGGGGAACCTTTGTTCCAAGAAGCTCTATCTGCCGGTGGACTCAGTATTTTGTTGGGTCTTTTGGGTATAGGTTCCACAGTGTCCGGTTCCCTCCAAGCTCTGGTGGTGTTAAGGTCCACCAGAGGGTCGGCCGGGGGGGGAGACACCCAAGAGGTAGATGGGCCTGTGTCGAACGCCTCCAGAAATACCAACTCGTCAGAGCAAGGTTTTTGGGTGGATTCCCCCCCCCCCGGCGAAGGATTTCCATAATGTCCCCAAAGGAGATGTCTTCAGGGGGTGATTTGGGTAAACCTTCCCCTTCCTCCAAGTCGGTATCCTCGGCGAGGGACTCTGGGAAGTCCAAGTGCCTCCTCTTACACTGGCATTTGTGAAGGACCTCCTCAGGTGTGCTCTTCGGGGATGGCTCACAAATGGTTTCTTGTTCCTCCAAGGGAACTGTCTGGGGTGCAATGGACACAGGCTGCCCCTGGGGGGACTGGATGACAGAAAACAAACCCAACTGCGAGGAAGCAGGGATGGACCCAGAGGACAGAGTGAGGGGTCTCGATCCTCCAGAGAGAACCCTCTCCACAACTTTGAATGCAGAGGGAGATCCGGCCTCCTTGAAATTGGTAGCCGAGACCCTCAGATCTGATGAAGGGATCGGAGCCGAAGCTGGAACGGTCAGACCGGAAGGGATGGTATGCCCAGACCACAAAGGAGCCAATGACACACTCATCCCCTCAGATCAGACGCCCAACTCTCGACTCAGAGAGCTCGGATCCGACAGACTCAAAGGCATTGCCAGTGTCGAGGCCGAAGGCACCATCGGCACCGATGCCCTGACTCCGGGGCTCCTCGGATCCATAGACTCCGATATCCGATGGTGGATCGGAGAAGGAGCTATCGGGGCGAAAAAAAGAGCCGAACTCCCCTCACTGGGGGGGGGGGGGGCAGCAATACCCTCATCTGCATTTGAGTTTGTAGAAACCTTCGCATCATCCGATCCATGTCTGCTTCAGAGATGCTTCTGGTTGATCTGGTGGACGCTGCCGACGCGAATACGACCTCGAGGGTGGTCTAGCCTCCTCCTCCGGCGAAAAACGTGGTGAACGGAGCAGAGGAGAGGATGGCCTGGCAAATTTTACTGGAGACAAGATTACTTTAGCGGGTGGGGCCGTGGTATCTAACAGCCTGTCGCTTGCGGCCCCTCTATCTTTATCCTTATCCACATCTCTCCGTATCCCTGTGCTTTTCTTTAATCTTCTTGGCCTCTCTCTCTCCCTGTGGTAAGGTGGGAGGGTGAGTCCCGGGCAGGGGAGAAGGGCCAGAAGGCTGAACAGCCACAGCCATGGCTGGTAAGGAAGCTGAAGAAGAAGAGGCAGAAGTTGATTCTGCGGGTAGAAGACCCGCCAGAATTTATTCCTGCGATCACGCAGGGCTCAGGGGTTGAAAGCCGCACAAATCTTGCAGCCGGAAGACAAATGGGCCACCCCCAAGCAAACTACACACAGAGTATGACCATCGGCTGGAGACAGCTTGTGGCCACACACTGTGCACTTAGAGAAAGTCACTTTCTGACATCCTAAAGAACACACACACGACGGGCGGAAAGGGAGGTCTACACTGACTGAAAGTTTTCAACTTTCAAACAAGGAAAAACCCAATAAGTATCTTGGACAACTAATAATTTACCTCAAAATTATCAAAAAGGGCACACACAGACCAAGTTTTAGAGAAAAAACCCTGACACTTGCCTGGAGCCCAAGAATCCCGTGCTGGCAAACAAGATCTGAGGATTGGAAGGAGGTTGCAGTGCAGTACAGGTAGAGGCGAGGAGCTTAGATCTTTTGCTTGGTATGCTGCCGGCTCGGATCCGTAACCCACAGGTTGCTGATCAAATGAAGTTAACTACTTCAGATCAAACGTTCATTTTCATGCATTATACGTTTCCTTTTTAACAATTAGCATTCAATCCAGTATTATGTACATTGCTCAATTCCTGTCTTTCCTTAAACATCACTCCTTCTGCTTAACATTATTCTGCATGTATTGTTCTCACAAATTCCATTTAGTTATTTTTTTTTTTGTAAGTTGCTTCTTCCTTTTCTAAAGATTCCATATCCAGTAATTTTATCTCCTTTTCACTATTCAGTACTGCAAATACAGTTGGTTTACATTTTGATTTACATTTTCTAGTGACTACTTTTTGGCAGCCAATAGCATTAAACTTAGTAAGGCTTTTACATGTGGACAATTCTGAGCCTATATCCCAGATCAAAAGAATAATTTCCTTAGTTACAACCATTTGGTCCCTCAACAGTTATGATAAAATATCTGCCAATTCATTACATTCCCAAAAAATATATTTCCAGTTACACTCTGTCCCACCACAGCTTCAGCATTTGTTATCTATCCAAGGAAATGATCTCTGCCTGGGGTATAAAAAACACCTATTCAGAGATTTCCAAATAAAAATCCCAAACATTCCTAGTATTTTTGCATATGTGGCAGCTATACAGATGTCCTCCCATTGTTCTTTTGTATATTGCATTTCCATTCTCTTCCCAGTCTTTCTAACCTCCTCTTGATTATTAAATGTTATCATGCAGTATTTATATGCTTTACTAAGTACACCTTTTTAACAGTAATTTCTGTTGTAGAATCAATTAAAAACGCTAGCTTAACTAGTCTGTCACTTAGCACTCCTCATTAACCCTTTCTCTTTGTCTATGATTACAATTTTCAATCCCTAGTAAGGAAGGTGGTCTCTAGCCTAATCAATATCATCCCAATCTTTTACCTTTCCCTGTCTAGTTTTTTGTTCTCAATATCTTGGTTCCTTTTCTAATTTTCTCTGCTAAATTCTAGCCCTTTTCTGCTTTCTATACTTCTACTAGCAGTTATTCCAATTGGTAAAATCTATTTTCTTCACTCCCGTGTTGGCTTAGTTCTTAATATACTTTCTGCTTTATGATTGTAATATTTTGTGATTGTTATTCTCCTTAAAGACCTGCATCCAAAATCCTACTGTCGCCTTATTTCTCCATCTCTCATTTCATCATCATCCCTTCCCAGTTTGATTTATAACCTTCTGCTTGTATTATACGCATCAGCCATAACTATATAGGTCTAAAATATCCATTCAATCAGGCAATCCTAAACATGCTGTTCTATGGGAAGAATCAACTTATCGCAATAAACTCTTGCATTATTACCCTCCCAAATAAATTATTTCTTTATTATTGTCCAAAACTTTTTCTCTAGTTGATAAAAATATGTCTGACCTGTACATAAAGCTAAAGGGACTAAACACATTTTTACAACATCCATTTTACTCTTCATATCCATAATCAAAACTTCCATCTCCTTAGTTTTTATATTACATTTTATACATTCCCACATATCCTTAGCTGACATAACAGAATCCTTTGTAATGTATACATAAATACGACATGTTGGTGACACAGATATGTGTCTTAGAGGATCCCTATACTCTGGAACAGGCTATCCATCCATGTGAAGCAGTGTCCATCCCTAACCCTATTTAAGCATAACCTTGACTGATGGATGGGCAATTGAAAATTCACTCCAGGTCTGGCCCCAGTGTCTCTGGCAGTGGCAGACATTAATGCCCAAAGTAGCATATTTCCCACATAACCTCTACAAACTTCCTAACATACTTCCTGTAATAAATGCCCATGCTACATAGGGACACAGTTGGGTTGGATTGCACATCTAAGCTTATAAAGGCCCTGGTGGTTGCTAACCTAGTATACAACAATAAACCTAAATATCTGATCTTATGCTGTACCCATTAATATTGTTGTTGATCAAATTAATGTGTAGGTACACAGTTTACCACTATAATCTTTGTTTTACCTTCTTTTATTTTATATCATAACAAAACCTGAAACTGTGTCAGAATGTTTCATAACACCAAAATGCCCTTTTTATTTTTTTAATTACCAAGTAGAAAATAACATCTGTGAATAAAGATAACTTTTTGAATACCATACCAGTTACATCCTTGTACTAATGAGCCCGTTACTTTGCCAGTGGCTCTAAAATATAAAGCAAATGAGAAAGAGTACATCCCTGCCTAGTGTCTCTTTTCAAACACAAGTTTGTTGGGAATGAATCATCCCCCCTTAATTCTTGCCATCATGCTCTTCATATAGCCTTCTAATTAACCCTACTATTCTATCATGGAATGTAAATGCTACCACTGCCTTACTCATAAAATCCCAGCTGATTCTGGATCAAGAACCACCAAACAGCAGCAGCATTTGCTTACATTCTGTTTTCCTTTGGATTATCGAATACTGTGAACAATGCAGCAAAAGAATCCAGACACCCACTTAGCGCTTTCATCCACTTTTAATTCAGATGGAATTCATCAGAACCCATAACGCAGGCCAATAAATACAAGATTTCACAAGTCACATGATAAAGCATTCAAAATTTAAAGACACCTCTCAGTGTAAAATCACATTAACACACAACTACAAATACTAATAGCAATATAGCAATACCTTAACAAACTTTGTGTGTAAAAAATACTCATTAGCGATTGTTATAAATCAGTCTATAAATCACAAATAAATACAAATAAAATGTCAAAGTCTTTGCGCTTGTAAAAAGCACTTGATGTTAACCATCTCATTGAGACCTGGGGGGTACTTAAGTCAGTATACTAACATTGACAATGACATGGTGAATACTGTTTGTGTTCTTACGGAACTTATACTTGGGAATATATATTTTTTAAGTCTGAAGACCTTTTGTTTCAGTAAACCACAGAACTGTAATGCAATTGGAAAACTCCATGTTAAAAGTGTTTTAAACAGAAACTAATTAAAGGCTTCCTAAGTGACCAGCATAGGTCTTTGCAATTTTTCAGTGGTTATTGAAAACATCTCCCTTGCTAGTAATTTATGAGCGAATGTTAGTAAAGGGCATGCTGAACAGCTGTGGACTGGGTAATGAATGGTAGAAACCAGAGATGCTGATTTGCCAAGAGGTTGCTCTGCTATGCAATAACTAGGATCCAAAATGTCCTGTACTTCCAAGTAGTGCTCTAGGAATAACAAAAGTGGGTACCATATATTGGCACTGACAAAACATGCTTGCCATCTATTTTGATGGCAATAACACTGACAGAGGATAAGCAGGTATTTAAATTGCCGGCCTCAAGCGGCAGCTGGTGATGTAGCATCTTCCTTCCCTTTCAGAAATCTTACAAAAGTAGGCTCCTTTTATTCTATGTACTCTGCTCTTTTTCTGACTGAATAATCTCTTATTTTTTTCAAGTCTTCCTAAATACTTCGAGATAAAAACATTTTCTTAGATTTCTATTGTTTTCAAACATTTCTTAGTTAAATAATCAATGAATTTTAAATATTGAAACTTTGCTGCTTGTTTAAAATTAGCTAAATTCTCACAGTCCTCTATAACACGGTCAGAGTCCAGGGCTATCTAACACACAAAAACAGATCTTCACTGATATTTCAGTGAATCATTAAAGGAAGGAAGGATAAGAAATGAAGAAAGTATTGAACAACAGAAGATGTCTACAAGACAGCCCTCACACTAACTATGCACGTACTGAAGAAGTACTGAAGAAGGCAGAAAAAAGTTTTCTCCAATGCCACTAGTGAGGAAAAAAAAAAACGGGTTTGCAAAACAGGATACAGAAGGTGGGAATGCTTTGACTTAATGATACAGTGAACTTTAGTACACCTTTAAAGGAGATTTTTTTTTGCTGTAGGTATTCTGTTTCTGTGTTATACAGATCTTCTGTGGTAGTGTGGCTCTCCTTATGCTACAACTTCCTTCAATGCGCTGGCTCCTTTACATTGGTTTCTGGGTGTTTAACCCCCTTGAAACAGGATTACTGGACTTCCCCATAATAATGCCAATGACTGGTTTTCTGTGGGAAGTGAATGAGCCTCAGAACAGTCACTGTTATTCACTGAGGCTTGGTTAAACATGCTGAATCTATTTGCTTGGTGTGCAAGCCTAGTACCACCCAAGCAGTGGCATGCAATGGACTATGCATTTGATATACACACTCGTGTGCATGATGTGCTCCAAGCACCTCTCCACGGCTCGCCCGCCTGCTTGAGAGCAGCACCTCCATGTAGTCACTGGTTCCTTAAAGATTTTAACACTTACCTAGGACATGTATCCCTCATCACTTCTCCCAAAGAGAGGTGAGCAGTTTTAACCCATGGTCATTCCTCTCCTGCCCCAAGGTGTCCAAGCTGCTAATTGTCCTCTGTTCACACAGGCTGTAGTCAGGACTTTATCTATCTATGCAAACAGAGCTAGCAGTGAAGGACAGATTCTTTTAGTAGTATGTATATCGTTCCCCACCATCCCTTATTGATGGATTTCAGTTTCAATGAAATGTTTTTTTCAGTAAGCTACTACTGCTATCTATAGTTTGTATACGTACAATGTTGCACTCACCAATTACTGTACTGTGAAGTTGGTAGTATCTCATTAGAGTAATTAAGCATGGTATTACACAGTGTTTATGTCAGATGTACACCAGACAGAGTTGTAAAAGGGGATATGGAGGGTACATCACCTGGATGGAAGACCTGAAATACAAGTGTGGACATGTACCATGCTCTAGAAAAAGTACAAAAATAATGTTATTTTTAGACAAATCTTTAACGTAAAATTATCTTTGCTAATGGTACTAACAACTTCAAATGCTTTAATTCAAGGGCAGCAATTAAACTTCTGACTACAGATGTCTCCTCATTAAAACTGCTCTGCAGGAGAAAACGCATTTTTCTCTCATATGTACATACAAGAGTAGTTAACATTCCCAACACAGGCACAGCAATTAATAAAGCAGTGCTGTAGCTACAAATATATTTATCAGTTCTGCTCTTTTAAAAGCAATGTAGTCTCTTGTTGCGTTACAAAAAGGATTAATACCAACTTTCATCAGTTTTCAAGGATATATGCAGTAGTCATCAGAAGTAACATAAAAACAAAAAGACAGATGCTTCCCATCTACTTCTACATCTGATGTACTAGATAAATCATGGCAGCCATAGCAAACAGATACATTAAATGTCTGCACACAACAATCATGTTGCACTACACTTGGTGTCACATGGTCTTCGTTTACCAAAAAACTTCCTGTTAAACTACTCCCCATCAAGTAAATTCTGACTTGTAACTTACCTATCCATAAAGTAGGCATCATAAAGCCCACACTCTTTTCCCCAGCAACAGTTAAAAAAGCATTTAAGTAAACATTTAAACACCACAATGTTGTGATAGGGAAAGCAACCGCACTCATTTCTAAACAAAAACTGTTTTATTTTATTCACAGTATTGTAAACTGATGTGCACTAATTTTACTTCACCCAAAAAATGTGATCATGATTAGGTAGAATGTGGTTTCAGTCCTACACACACAAAAAACAATACAATACTAAGGGATAAAAAAAAAAAAGTTGCAAGAAACAAAAAATGCAACACGTGGGGGGACCATAAAAGAAGGAACTTTGGTATTTCCTCCACCCCAACTGCAAATTAGAAAACAGATTTTTATGGGATAGAAATCTACAGCAACTGAGCAAGTAGACAGTACCATCAGTCTACAACTGCTTTGCCATCAGATCAGGCTTGTCCATTACTTAGAAGGCAACAGCTTTCCAGGCTGCAATATTCTGAGAGATGTCTCTAGTTTTGAGGGTCTAGAAACAAATACCACATTCTTACATTCCTAATAAAGCAGTTTATTCTTAAAGGTAAAAATGTTGCCTTCCCCTAAACAAAAATGTAGAATAAACAGGGACAGAAATAGCATGAATTGACAGACACATTTAAAGACACATTTACTCTCGAACTACTGATTCCTGAATACTTCTCAGTGCCATCAATGTCTCTCACACTGAAGTGCTCCAAAAACAATGCCTCTGCATGAGTTCACACCCAGCCTATGACACTGCCAGGGGTGTCAAAAAGAAGCAACAGACCAAACACAGTACACATCCATTTTCCTGAACCTTTTTGTCAGGTGATTTGGAGTGTGTGCTGGCAATAAACTTCCTTGTAATATAATGAATTTATTCCATTCTGGATTCTGTTGTTACATGTTCAATAAGAAGCATCCTTAAGGAGACAATTATAATGCTTTCATTATCTCCTACAGCTCAAACAGTGCAGCTTATAAACAAAACCAGTGATATCACAAATTAAAAGTGTTAGTTGTGCATCTAACAGCCTGCAGAGACACCAGCAGAATACCCAGTACCCTCATCTCTCAACTTCCATAAAGTATACTGTAGTGAGGCTGGAGATACAAGATTGGGTTATGCAATTCTGTAGGTGCTAAAAGGAGTTCTCCACACAATTTGCCGGTTCTCATTGGTCAGTGCAAAGGATGCCAAGCTGAAACCGTTTCACTGGCAGGCCACGTGGAATCCTTATGGCAAGATTACGCTTCAGTCCTCAATTACCTTCAAGTTATCAAGCAGCATTCTAGAATCTTCTAAGTCATATGACGGGAAGCTGGACCTTCTGTGTACTTATAATATCATTTAATTTCCCCTTGATTTTTAGGAAATATCTCTTGAACTCCAGGCCATCTCCCTAAGCAAAAAAAAAAAAAAAAATGTTTGTTCAGTTTTGCATTCGCTTTTACAACATAATGGTCTGAGTGAAATATATAGGTTTGTAATATTCTGCACTTGCCTGTGGTTCAGTAGACTTGTTTTAATAAATGAATACAGCCAAATAATGAACACAATTTATGTGACATACTGAAGCACAATACTACCAATGACAAAGGTAAAAATGAATTAAAGAAATCAAAAGGAGTCACGTGATTCATTCAATATTCTCTCTAGCCTTTCAATCCATTTTACAAAAGGAAATCACTTTTAATGCAATTGTTTAGGAACTGCTTGTTAAAACTCTGAAGTGTACACAAGACAACAGAAGTGGACAAAAAAACACCTCTGAAACGGAAATAAGATTACGCTCTAGAGCCTGGAAAAGTACAAATGCGCGTGTGTGTGGCATGGTACAATGGTCAAAGTATTCACCTCGTAGACACAAGATAATAAGTTTTGATTCTGACCTCAGGTTACTAACCAGTCTTAAAATGACCCCTCAGAGCAGTTAACCTAGTATTCACATAGGGGTCCATGTGCAAGTACTCATAAAAAGTAGGTGATTTTGACTATTTCTGTCTTCATATTGCTGTACAGGTTAACTGCTCATTCATAAGTTATACAGCTCTTTCAAACAGTAGTAGGTAGTTCTTCCATAATTAATGACATACAGACTGAGTTGCAATTAGTGGCAGACATAAGGTATGCAAGCTGTCACAACCCAACACTCATCACCAAAACTGGAAGCCACGAACAGCACCACACAAAATGAAATCTTCAGCTGAACCATTTGTTAACATTAGTTCAGCTCTTTTACCAAACGTGGAACTAGAAGGAGTGAAAGCTCCAATGTCTCTGCCCTGTGATTAAAAGATGCACACCTAATGCTAACGCTAAAAACTGCCTTATATGATGTTTAGGAATAGGCAACCTAACATGTGGACCACGAGTAGAAGGCAGCTCCTTGTTGGTACTCTGGTCTGGGATATCACCCAAAGAAATAACGATATCTTCATGCAATTTCTTTCCTAGGACAGAAAGACTTCCTGATTTGACTCGAAGATTACACCAAGAAAAGACCGGAGCTATGCATTCAGTTGGTTCACATCTCTCATCCCTTAGCCCAAGACTGGACAAAATCAAAAATAATAAGGGGACAAAGGCCCAAAATGAGGGAAAGATTTTAATTATTACTCTTATAAACTAGAAAGCTGCTATAATAACAGATCTTGCATTACTGTACATTTTCTGAACCATATAGTCTGAAACTCAAATTTCTATCTAGTGACTTCAGTCCTCAATAATTTGCCATAAAAATCACACATTTTATGAAGAAAAAACTAAAACATGAAACAAAAATCTGGAGCTTTTGCAAAATTCCAGACAGGTGAGAGATACGGGGCTAATTATTTTTTTTACCATAAGCAGTCCAACCTAGGAACGCTCAAGGATTATGTCAAGACTGTCCCCTTAGTTATGGGCAGAAAACTGGATTGAGAGAGTAGTTTGGATAAAAATAAATGTTAAAATCTCTCTTCTCTGAATGTCTACTGACTGTGTATGCATGCTTGCTGTTTTACCATCTTGACTCTGAAGTATCTCCAAAACAGAGAGAAACATAGATACATCAGCAGAATGAGTACACATCTTTCAGATAAACAGCTGCATTCCATGAAACTGAAGGGTAAGTGAATTACAAGTTATGTATTCACCGTAACTACACATCTGTGTTGTCCACTTTCAATCTTCCTCACTTATGGGTTATGGATCCAACCCTCAGATCCAACACAGCTGCATACTTCAGACTTCGGATCCAACTCTCGAGCTCCTCCCTCTACCCATAATGCCATGCTACATCTCTAATGCTTCAGATAAGTTTGATGCACTATTTCCCAATAATAGAAGAGAAATAGACACAGCCAGACAGAAAAGACAGGGCACAAACCTGGAACTGTAGTTCCCAAATACAGCCCAATAAGTTCTTCTAGAAGCAAAATGGATATGGGGATAGATGGGAGGCTAGGGGAGTTGAGGAAGGACAAAAAATGGACAACATAAATGCCTAGTTATGGTGAGCACATACCTTATAAATTTGATGTTGTCCTTTTCATTCTTCATCAGAGTCCCCAGTTACACTGACCTTGGGTGGCCTTCATGGAAGGATATTCCACAGTACTGCCGAAATAAAGGAGGCTCTAGTTCTGGACATGATGTTCAATTTGTAATGTGAAACAAAGGTATGAGTCTTGGACCATATAGCTGCTGCACAAATGTCATCAATGTTCTTGACCCAAAGGCAAATAAAGTAGCCATGCATCTAGTTCAGTGAGCTTGGGGAGGTCCCGGTAATATCATAGACCTTCTTAGAGTAAATACATGAGATGCAGTCTGTAATCCATTTAGCTAGGGTAACTTAAGAAACTGGATGGCCTAGGCGATTTGGAAAGAAAGATACAAAAAGCTGGTTTGACTTTCTAAACTGCTTCTGTGGAGGTAAAAATTTTGGAAAGAAAACTGACAAGTGAATGGATTGGTTCCAGATGCCACTTCATGGAAAAAGAAGGGTTAGTCTGCAGAGAAACCCTATCTTTATGAAAAACAATGTAAGGGGATTTTGCTGAAACAGCATGGAGTTCAGATATTCCTTTTGTCGAAGTTATAGCTACCAAGATAAGTCTTCCATGACCTAATTTTAAATCAGATTTGTCTGACAATTCAAGGGGTTTTTGTGTTTAACCTTCAAGTACCGCAGTAAGATCCCGAGGCAGTGAGGGATCTTTTAACAAAGGTCTCAGAAGAAAAATGATTTCATAAAAAGCTTTACACAACCTAGAGGAAGCCAATGAAAAAGATTTATTCCCTGTGAGGAAATTTGAAATTGCTGCCAACTGATGAAGTTTAAGTGTAGAGAAAGTAGCCCCATGTTTGAAAAGTGTTGTCAAAATATTAAGAATAGCTGAAACTGGTGCAGAAAAGGGATCAATCTTATCTGACGACCAAATAGAGAACATTTTCCATTTACTTTTATACACTTTCTTGGTGGAATCCCTTTGAGAAGCCAGACTAATGTCATGAACTGGGGAAGATAGCCTGGGCTGTCTAGTACTGGAAGTGGAGAAACGATGTGGTTATCCTGACGATTTGAATGTTGGTGTGTTGAATCCCTGGCAGGTGAGAGAGGAGATCCTATGTAGGCTCCAGTATCCATGGAGGATAATGAAGATGAGACCATACGAAGGGGAACCATACTTACAGAGGCCAGAAGGGGGCAATGAAGATTATGAGCTCTTCAGCCTTTTTGCTTTCTGCAAAAATCTTGGAATCAGGGAGAAAGGAGGATAAGCATAAAGGAGACCCAAGGGCCAAGCATTAAGAGCATCTCTTGGTGACCTCCCTTGAGGGGGGATCAGAGCGAAGTACTTGCTGCACTTGTTGAAAGGGGTTGCAAATGGGTCGCAGCAAGGTAGGCCAAATGCCCGGAGATCATATTTGCTACTGACTGATTCAAAGACCACTTGTGAGGCATCAGAATGGATCTCATTAGTTTGTCCACAAGTATGTTGTTTTTTTCCCAGAATGTGCACCGCAATTAGAAAGTGGTCTGATGAGCTTGCCTATTCCCAAACCCTCATGGTCTCTCTGCAAACGAGATAAGATCGAGTTGATGCAACAGACTACAACTATGTTGTTGGTCTGAACTACAATAGTCCTCAATGGAAGAGCATCTTGAAATGCCTGCAACACTAAAAGGACTGCTCCCATCTGTAGGACATTGATATGCAAATTGGTCTCTTGTGGGGACCACATGCCAAGGGCTTGGACAGTTCTTCCCAAGAAATGCGCCCCCCCAGCTGAGAAGCATTCGTGGTCACTGTGGTTACTGGGTTTGGTAGAAAAAAGGGTCTGCCCAGAAAAAGATCATCTAATTGTATCCACCAGCGAATGTGTTGTTTGCATATTGGGGTGAGTTTTACTTGAAAAGACGGGTTGATACAGAATGGGGCACTGTACAGCTAGAGCCCACTGCAGGACCTTTACAAAGGAACGTGCAAGAGGCAGTAGTATTACGGCAGCTGACATCAACCCTAATGCTTGCAGTCCTAATCTTGCTGGAGGATACGGATGAGACAGGATAGCCTGATTTCTGATGTAAGTAATATGGTGGAGAGGTAAAGATGCTGTTTTTTTTCTCTCTCTCAAAACATCTTTATTAAATTTACACATATGACAAAGGCAATCTTACATTTATATAAATGAAAAACATACAAAATTATACCACTTTAGTTACAAACAGTTTACAGACACCACTGAAACAACTATACTTGTAAACATTATCCATCACTTATATAAAGCACCCAGTCATTGTCAGTTAAGCATTATATAGCTCACTCAAATCATGCCTCAAACCTCATTTCTGCTCTGCATATATTGTTCCCATAATTCCTATTCTATCCTATGTAGTTTGTTCCTTCCCTTTTCTTGTTGTGTCTTTCGGCTTTTCCCGGTTAAGGGTCGCCACAGCGGAACTCCAGTCTGCTAATGATTGGCAATAGATTTTTACATGCCGAGTTGCCAGCCCTGACGCACAACCTTCAACGAAGGTACGCCCATTCATGCATGTCTCCACACAAAAGACGCTCTAGCTGAGAATCGAACAGGACAACGTCTTACTGTGAGGCGACAACGCTACCGTAGCACCACCACCACAGTCCCAAATTCCAGTTGCTTTATCTCTGTTACTGTATTCATTATCTCTAGTAAAGTTGGTCTAGACTTTGATTTCAATTTTCTAGTAATTGCTTTTTTGGCATCCACCATGATTAGACTCAGCGAGGCTTAACTATGTCTAGGCAATTCTGATTCTATAGCATAACAAAAAAAAAAAAAAAATCATCTCCCCAATCAGTCCAATCTGCTCATACAGCATCTCCAACATAGCAGTCTGCAGTGAATCCCAAAAGTCTGTCAGCTCATCACACTTACAAAAAAATATATTCCCCAGCTACCTCTTTTTTGCCCATCACACCTCCAACATTTGCTATCCACCTGAGGAAAAATTCTTTGGAGTCTTCTTGGGGTATAAAAATACCTATGTAAACAACTTCCAGGCAAAGATCTTAAATCTTCTAGACTTCTTTGCATATTTGAGAGATATACATATATCCCCTCATTGCCTCTGTGAACTGCTTATCCAGTCTCTCTTGCCAATTTTTTCTAAGCTCCTCTGATTGATTCTTATAATTACGCAATATTTTATATGCTTTACTAATTATTCCTTTAACGGCAGCTTCTGTTCTAGATTCTATTAACACCTCTACCAGTGCTGGTCTTTCATTTAGGAGCCCCCTATTTCTTTCTCTTTGCCTATACTCTGATATCAATCCTTGATAGGGAAGATAATCTCTTAACCTGCAGTCCAAATAAATTCTTGGCCTCTTCCCATTCTATTACTTTTCCCTTTCTCGTTATTTGCTCCCAATACCTTGGTTCCTTTGTCAGTTTTCTCCAATAAATTCCAGTCCCCCCTTGCCTACTATCTGTATCCCTGACCACAGTCAACAATATCGACAAATTTTTTCCCTCCATTCTCTGGCTGGCTTGGTTCTTAGAATACTCCCAGCTATTTTTATGAATATAATACTCTGTATGGTTTTGGGTGTTCGCCTTAAGAGTCTGCATTCAAAATCCCAATCTCTCCTTATTTCTTGAGCTTCCCCCCTGTGTCAGCATCATTCTTTCCACTTTGAATTACAGTTTTCTGCTTGTGCTATGTATAACAGCCTTAACTGTGTTGCTCTAAAATACCCCCTCAAATTAGGTAATCCTAGTTCACCTTGTTCTATTGGTAGAATCAGCTTATCCCACCTGACCCTTGCTATCTTCTCTTCCCAGATAAAATCATTCAACTCTTTTTAAATTGCTATCCACAACTTCTCCTCTGGTTGATAAAAGTATACCTGACCTGTGTATATGACTAAAGGGACTAAAAACATTTTAATGGCTTGTATCTTAGCATCCATATCCATATAACAAAACTTCCAGTTTTTCAATTTTTGTATTATCTTCTGTTTAGTCTCTTTCCAGATATCCTTAGCTGCCACCACAGAGTCATTTCTAATCCATACTCCTAAATATTTCATTTTATCATAGGTTCAAGATTAGTACTAAGCTAATGGCCCTTGCAAGCTACTTTAAGCCTAGCCAATTATCCCTTGTGAGACTCCAACCCTGCACCTTGTGTTTGTAAGACAAACACCTTAACCATTAGGCTACCCCATAAATATGGATATTGTTGAACCAATTTGTGTGTGGGTACATAATTTACCACTACTGCCCTTGTTTGTAAAACTGTTTTAGCTTCATTAATTTTGTATCCCAAGAAGATTTGAAACAGTCTTAAAATGTTCCACAATGCTGTAATGTCCCTTTCTGGTTTTGTCATGTATAAAATAATATCAACTGCAAATAGAGCCAGCTTTTCCTGACTACCATATCAATTATATCTTTGAATATTTCTGACTCCCTTATTTTCTTTGTCAGTGGTTCTAAATATACTACAAACAACATTGAGGGAAGCGGACAACCCTGCCTGGTTCCTCTGAGACTCGAACAGAAATTATTGGAGAAGACCCCATCCACTTTAATTCGCGCCTCCGATCCCTCTTATATTCTTCTAATCAACCTTATAATTGTATCAGGGAAAGCAAATGCTTCCATTGCCTGCTCATGAGATCCCAGTCTACTCCGTCAAATGCTTTCTCTGCATCAAGACTAGTCAATAAAAGCGGTACTTTCTTACATTCTGCTTCCCTATGGATCATCAACGTCCTGTTAATATTGTCAAATGTTTGGCTCCCCTCCACAAAACCACAATGATCCATATCTATCAATTTTGGTATCACTTTTGCCATTCTTTTAGACATTATAGACAAACACCTCATAATCATGGTTTAGTATTGAAATGGGCCTGTATGAAGCTGGATCCAATGGATCTTTACCCTCTTTAGGTACTACTGTTACCACCACCGCCTTCTTCCAGGATGCTGGTACTTCTCTTTAAATACTGTTAAACAAAACCTTTCCAGATCTTTATATCAGTTTTTCCTATCCAAACTGTTAGTAATTGAGCATCTACCTCTAGCTTTGGCATATCTAATTCTTCCATAAACATTTCCATTTGTACCTTTTCTTGATTTCCACATTTCTCTGTTTTATACACTTTTCATAAAATTTCCAAAATATTTCTAATACTTCTACAGGGTCTCTTGTTTTCTTCCTTGTTATAGGCTCCCTAAGCTTGGTGACTGCCCTTTCCACTTGTTGCCCGAGTTGTGCTAGACGTTTTTGTGCTCTAGAATTATCATCAAAAACAGTTGCTTAACAGCAATCTTTCTAAACTCATGCGTATTACCGATGTAATCCCTTATTTTCTGTTTAGCATTCTGCAGTTGCTCCTTTTCTTGTTCTGAGACATTGCCCTTATTTTGCAAAACTTTAACATTTGTCGATCCCTCAATAATAATTCTTGTTACTGTTTAGCCATACCTCCCTTTCTTTTATTTCCAACCTAGTTTTAATCTCCGCTTTAATTTTATCTCACTCCTTAGTTATGTTTTCAGAAGATAAATCTTCTCTAGTAGCTCTTGAGTTAATTCCACAACCCATTCCTTAAATTCCTCTCTTTTCAACCGATAGGTGGGAAAGCACCAGTGTCTTATTTTCATTACTTTGCATTTTTATTTTAGTTATTATTGGTGCATGACCTGAAATAGTTATTGGGTACATTTCAAGACCTTCAATTAAATGCACATGTTCATGTGAGATATAAAATCTATCTAGCCTAGCCCAGTTTTTGTATCTTGGTGAGTAATATGTAAATTCACTCCGAACTCCTAGTAGTGAATTCACATCTGCCATGCCAAATATTTTCATAAATGTCTTCAGAAAATCCACCCTCCCTTGTTATATTTTCCCTTGTAGCCCCCCCCCCGACACATCCTCACTATTGCCAACCAAATTCCAGCCTCCACCTAGAAGTAATATTCCTTGATGAAAGCTGATTATTTCTCACAGAATTTTCTTAAGCTCCTTTATAGCAGTTTTAGGATGGGTGTAAATGCATGCCAATGTAATCATCCTTCCTAGCCAGTAACCCCTTAGTACCATGCATCTTCCATTATCATCTTGTTTTCCTCTTCTATCACTATTGGAGCTCCTCTTGCAATTAATATAAGTACTCCTCTTCTCCTTTGCCCCAGATATTCCATTGAATAACTATCCTGAAAACCTTTCTTTATCAAATTCGCACGTTCAGTTCTTTCCAGGTATGTCTCCTGAAGCATAGCGATTTGCACTCTACATTTTTTAATATAGTTCAATACTCTTTCTTTTTTATATTTATCCTTAAGACCATTTAGATTGAGACAATAGAGAAAGCATCATTTTCTTATAGTGTTACCACCACCTTTTATATATAATTGCTCTTTTGCTAAATTTCTAGTTCTAACTTTTATGTTACATGTATATACTTGTTTGGCAGGTTGGTCTTTTATACAGCTGTTTCATGTCATTTCCATTTGTGCCTATGTCGCATCTTACATAACTTTTTTTTTTTTTGAAAGCCCTCAAAGAGAACCCCCCCCAAAAAAAAAACCCTCCTAAAACCTACAAACTTTACTATAGCACAAAACTATGTACATATTCAAATACTGAAGTTTTTGCTTCCTAATAAGAACGCAATTTCTAAGTTGATAGCTTCCCAACAGGCTAAAGTTAACCAAAAAGAAAGGTTAGTCATGCAAAGACGCATGGTACAGCCTGTGCTATTAGTGTTATTTGATTTTTTTATATCTATATCTCTCCCAGTTGAGAAAACACTTGAATGTTTTCAGTAAACACTTTTTCCAAGCCATTTTTCTTTATCAAATTGTCTGCTAGTGACATGCAAACCAGACACAAAACTGCTAAGGGTACCTAATCAGATTATCAGGAAAAAAAAAAGCCTTACAATATTCTTTTTCATTTACATGCTTTATAATAAACTTGTTACCGGATAATGCCTAGGGTCTTAACCCAGTCATCTCCCTATGCAAGCAAGGGAAAAAGTGCACTGATTTTTCTTTTGTCATACTCTCTTAACCAGACCCTTCACTCTCTCCCCATTTCCTCCACTCCTCATTATTTTTTATTGCAGTGCCTACATTTCTCAAAACTGGACAAAGAAAAAGACAGAAGGGTGAACAAGGAAAAACAAAAGCACTTGTTTATATTAGTATCCTCATTGCATTTAAAAAAACCTGAGAGAACTTTACTTCAAGTCTAACTGGTTTTGTATTATCTTTAAAGCTGTTACACCTGGGAAAACCACCGATTGTTTTCAGGGAACACTATGACCTAGTCAATTTCTCTGTTCGCTTTTCTTTTCCCTCAGCCAATCCCCCTCACCAGACTGTCTCTAGTTTCTCTTTATCAGATTGTCTCCATGGTGGCATGAAGAGGCTATCTGTGTTGTGTCCAAAACTGTCCCAATAAATTCCAGGCTTTGAACTGGTGCAAATTTTGATTTGGCAAGATTTATCATAATGCCCGAAGTATTGCAAATATGTAGCAAATAGTCCCTGGCATGTTGTAGATGATGCTTGGAGGGAGCAATGAGGTGCCAATCTTCTTCCAGATATGGAAACATCTGGAATCTCTTAAGTCTCAGATGAGCTGCAACTACTGCTATTCCTTTGGTAAACACCCTGGGGGCTGTGGTGATCCGAACTGGTAATGACTGGCCCCCAGCCAAAAATGGAGATGTCTTCTGGATCGTCTGCCTATTTTAATATGACAGTATGTGTCCTAAAGATCTACAGAGCACATCCAAACATTCTTGTGTAGAAAAGGCAAGATGGACTGAACTATGACTATTCAGAACTTCACTTTCTTTTACATACTGGTTTAATTTGCTTAGATCCAAAATGGGTCTGAGGTCCCCTGTTTTCTTTGGCACTAAAAAGTAGCACGGATAAGTTCCAAATCCTATCTGGTCTGATGGGACCATCTGGATGACTCTCTTTTCTAGCAGCTTTTGTACTTCTTGTGCTGCTGATTTCCTTTGACTAGGTGGAACATTGGGAAATTTCTTCCTCTGACAATGAGGTAGAAAGATAAATGCTATGCAATAACCTCCGGGTATTATACTTAGCACCCATAAATCTATGTTTGTCCAGGCGTCTAGGTATAGAGAGAACTGACCCCCAACTGCCTCAGTAGTTGGACAGTCGGGCCAGCACTTCAGGAGTGCTGATAGGGCCGGTCTGAAAAAGAATCTCTAAAGCCCTGGTTCTGCGGGTCTCCTCTGTCTCTAGGGAGACATCTACCATTAAAATTTCCTCCCTCTGCCTCTGGAGGAATTTTCCCCACACGAATCCTGGAAAGGTCTCAGAGATTTACAGAACTACATTTTCTTACCACATCTCTGGTTCCTAGAAAAGGTCCACTTTTCCTTTCCTTTCATCTTTCCTTTTTGTTCACTGCAGGTAAGCATGTCTTTTACTGATGCCCCAAACAAGGAAGTGCCATCAAATGGGGTATTAACAAAGGAGGTCTTAAAAGACTCTGCAAAGTCACATAGCCACATCCAGGCATGCCTCCTTATGTCGATGCCTGAACCAGCTGCTCATGAGGTCCCTTCAGTCGTGTGAGAAATTTGCCGCATAAAAGCTTTTGAAACAGAGAAAAGAATGACCAGTTCTTTTGAAATCTTACGCAGACATGGTCTAAGAGTATTTGATAGTTCTTTAATCAAATCTTTCTGAAGCCTAGTAGTGTGTGCCAGCAACAAATATATAACAGAAAAAACTACCAGCTATGGTAGAAGGAGAAATATGTTACAGTGAGAAAAAAGAAATAACAACAGTAACCAGGAAGAAGTACTTATGAACAGTACTCCTCGGCTAAAATGCTCGACAGTGGAACCTGCGTCTGTTCGCAAAGTTGGCAAACGAGATCTAAGACAACAGGAATGGAGTGGGGCATTATGGGTAAAGGAAGGAGCTCGAGAGTTGGATCCAAAGTCTGAAGTAGGTCGCTGATCAGATCTGAGGATAAATAAGTGAGGAAGAATGAAAAGGGCAACATCAGACTGAAGTATTGCCATCCTGAATTTCTACACCACAAAATGCTTGTTTAAAGAGCAGAAATGCAAAATAGGCACCTGATTCAGTCTTTGGATTTTGATTGATGCAAACTATAAGTAGAAACTTTAAAAACACAAAAAGAACCCTCACTAAACAACTCTGGCTTACATGTTTTGGAAAAAAAAAAAAAGAGAGAGACCTGCCATTTTATTACCAAATATCTTTTAGCAACTGTCCATTAGCATTCTGCTCTAAAGTGTTGGACTTCCGTTATCTTGCCCCCAAAAGGAAAGGGCAGGAGTGGATAAGAAAGACTGCAGATGGGCACAAAAGGTGGGGTACCAGTGTTGGGAATTCAAGACACCTCTGCTAACAATCATATTGACAACACACTCCCAAGAGTCAACCCAGTTCTCAGGGTCTTGGGGACACACGTAGAGAGCAATCCACACTTTAACAATGATGTGTCTGCAGTAGTGAGGAAATCATTCTATTCTATGCAACTTACACACCAAGGCACGGCATCTATTGAGTAAAATGCTCACTTTGGTATGCATCTATCCAGGAACATCCAATAATTGGAACACCCACAGAGGTTCTTCAGTAAAAGAATACAGACTGTAAACAACAAGCCCTTATGCAGACTGTTTTGAAGCCCTATCCCTGTATTGTCTCCTACAGGCTTTGAAGGGAGATATATGCCTAGAATAAAAGGCATTGTCAGACCCCACTCTGACAGATCTCTTGCATATCTGCAAAACAAACAGCACAATAATTACCTGTTTTTATAAAGACTTAAACCTTGCCTGTGATATAAACAAGACCTGCTAGAGAGGCAGGTATGTACCACAGAGACTACCTCTTCTCCAGAACAGGCTCCACATCCATATGAAGCAGAATTTGTCAATAACCCAATTCAAGTGTAACTTGAACAAATGGATGGAGAACAGAAAATTCATCCCCGATTTGGCACCCATGTCTCTAATGAACAGAGGCTATCTGTAAATGTTTCATATCCCAAGCTCCTGCTTACATTTACCAAGCAGAAGTTGTCAAAGATTTGAGATGCATGCAAAGGCTTAAAAAGGCCCCAGCTGTCATTAGCCTAGTACACACCTATGAATCTATAAATCAAGAGAGTCACTTGGAAGAATGATCACTATTACTGGAAAAGAAAACACACTGGGAAGTGTGTCAGGTGTCGACTGCATTCCTTCTCTTGAATTCTTTTCATCCCTATCAAACATTCTTAGGATTTTGAGCTTTGATCCTTCAGAAGAGAACTTAAGTAAACTGGACATCTTGAAAATAAAAAAATTCTTCTAATAAAGTATTGTGTAAAATCTTATCATAACTTTAGATGTCCTTCTCTTCTATATGCTGCTGTATAATACAAGCGAGTCCGCCTCTGGTCGACTATGGTACATCCGGCCATTTTACAAAAAGAGATGCTAACACTAGGGTGTGTGTGACATCCTGCGTCTGTCTCTGTGGATGTTGGCCATAAACTGACGTTTGGTACAAAATGGACGTCAGCACGCACCTTCCTCAGAACTGAATGCCGCCGGAATCAGGACTACAGCGTGGGTACTCGGGAGTCATGCAAGTGCAAGGGGGAAGGCAGGGTGGGAAACTATACAGCAGCATATAGAAGAGAAGGACATCTAAAGTTATGGTAAGATTTTACACAACAATACTATGTCCTTCTATTTATATGCTGATGTATTCATAACAAAGGGATAGTGCAAAAGCTCCTGCATTAAGAATTGGCTGGAGGAACAGAAGCATTTTCCACAAACCCGTGAAGGATGGCTCTGACAAACCCTGTCCAGATCCTAGACACAATGTCCAACTTGTAGTGTTTGGTAAAGGTATGGACAGAGAATCATGTAGCTGCTTCTAAAATGGCAACTGTATCCAGACCCTTGAAAAAGGCTCCAGAGGAGGGCATTACCCTAGTGGAGTGCATCTTTGCTGGGAAGGGAAGCCTTCTCCCATGGGCAGTACTGCAAAAGGTGATGATTTTGGATATCCAAGAGGATATGGCTTGCTTGGAAACAGGGTGTCCCAGGGCTCTTAGGTGGTAAGACACAAAAAGCCTGTCTGATTTGCAGAAGGGTTTGGTCTTTGCCAGGTAGATAGTATCTAAGTTGTCTGTAAACATCTAGGGTGTGTAGCATCCTTTCAGCCGGGTTTTGGGGTGAAGTAAAGAAAGTGGGTAGATTGATGGCCTAATTCAGGCACAGCTCATTGACTACTTTGGGCATAAAGGTAGGATTGGTGCACACACACCTGTCTTTGTGGAAAACAGTAAAAGGATGGGAGGCCATAAGGGCTTGTAGTTCTGAGACCCATCTGGCTGAAGTAATGGCCACCAAGAGTAGGGTTTTCTATGTACAATGTTGGAGAGAACAGTCTTTGGCTGGCTCAAAGGGCGGTAGTGTCAATTCCTCTAGTACAAAGTTAAGATGCCAAGGAGGCAGTATGGGCTTCCTTTGGGGTCTGAGGTGCAGAACCCCTTTTAGGAAATGTTTTAACTTCCAACCTAGAAGCCAAAGGACGGGTGAGAGGCAGGCATGCTGAGATGGCAGATAAGTGGGTCTTGATGGAGGAATAGGACAGTCCAGACTTCATCAATTCATACAGGTAAGACGGGACCCACTGGGGGTTCTACTACCAGTGGTTGTAAGTTATGTTTTTGACACCAGACAGAAAATCTCTTCCACTCTGAAAGGTATGATTTTCTGATAATTGGTTTTCTGGCCTCCTGCAAAACCTGAAGCACGTGCTCTGTGTTAAAGTGTCTGAAGGGAATCAATGCCCTATCACCCACAGTTTAAGGCTTAGAGTGAACAGTTGTGGGTGTATGAGTGTTCCCCACTCCTGTGTGAGCATGTCATCTGTTGGTGTAACATGTGGTGATTGGAGTAGTAGGGGGAGCCAGTGCTGCCTTGGCCAATAGAGAGTCACCAACAAGACTTGAGGTTGTTCTTTCTGAATTTTCATAACTTTCTGTATGAGAGGGAAGGGAGGAATGCATAAGCGTACATCCCCTTCCAAGGGAATGAGAGAGCATCCACCCTCCATGCTTCAGGGTGTGATACCCTAGAGCAGAAGGTTGGAAGCGGTCTGATGCCCTACAGCAGAAGGTTAGAAGTTGTCTGTTCATGGGGGAGGCAAATGGATCCGCATCTGGAATACTCCATCAATGGACCAGGATCAGAAACACATCCCTGTTTAGCATCCATTCGTGAGATAAGAGTCATGGTTCTGCTTAGAGTATCTGCCATCACATTGTCTGCTGAGGGGATGTAGACAGCCTGGATGTTGACTTGTCTGTCCAGGGCAATTTCCCATGCCTGTAGGGCTAGCCTGCACCGGAGCTAGGACCTTGTCCCCCCATCCCACATTTGCTGACGTACCGCAGCACCGTGGTATTGTCTGTGTACCACCTCAGCGTGCCTGGAAGGAGATGATCATTGAAAAGTTGTACGGCTAATATCAGGGCTTTCATTTCCTTGATATTGATGTGTTCTTTCTGTTGAGTGTGGGTCATAAGTTTTCTCACTCTCCATTCTCCCAAGGTTGCTCCCCAACCTGTGTCTGAGGCATCTGTGAAGAGGTCTTGTTTGGGGGGCAGGGGTTGCATGGGCAGGCCTGGGTTGGCATTTATCTGAGCTATCCACCAGTTAAATTCCCTGGAAAGGTGTGGGAACATTGGATTAATGCACTAGAGGGGGTGCACAAATGCTGTTTCTAGATTGTTCTAAAGTACCGCTGGAACGTTCTCATGTGAAATTTTGCCAGGGAAACCATGGGGATAGTGAAGACCATAAATCCCAGGAGCCTGAGGAACTCCCTGGCTGATACAGCTTCTAGAAGGAGCAATTCCTTGAAGTAAGTAGCAAGGGACAGTATTTTTTTCTGGGGGAAGACAGGCCATCATTTTTTCTGTTAGGATCCTACATCCCAGGAACAAATGATCCTGAGAAGTCATCAGGGATGATTTTTTTGAGGTTTACAGTGAATCCCAGACTTCTCAAGAAGGAAATGGTGAAGTCTAGATGTTGTATAACCATAGGAATTGTAGGGGCTGGATCAGGATATCATCTAGCCAGGGGAAGAGTTGGATTCCCTTTGTCCTGGTAAAGGCCATGACTGGTGCCAGGCATTTTGTCAACACTGTTGGGGCTGTAGAGAGACCAAATGGCAAAGCACAGAACTGACAGTGTGCAGAACCCACCGAGAAGTGGAGGAATTTCCTGAAAAGGGGATGGATTAAAATGTTTAAGTAGGTGTCTTTTACATCCAAGGATACTAAGAAGGCCTGGGGTAGGCTCAGGAGGAGCAGGGTAAGAAGAGTGAGCATGTGAAAGGAGGGAACTTGAAGGAAGGTGTTGAGATGGAAAAAATCCAGGATAGGTCTCCATGGACTTTCTTTCCTGGGAACTAAGAACATCCTGGAGTAAAAATCCCTTTCCCCTTGCATGTGCAGAGACTTCCTGAATGGTTCCTTGACCTAGGAGTTCCTGAAGAACTAAGGGGAAGGAAAGCAGTTGTTCTTGAGTGGGCTGAGGAATGCCTCTGGGAGTAGGTTTAGTCTCCCAACTCATGAAGTATTCCTATTTTATTATAAAGAGGACCAGAGAGTCCTGGGTAACCTGATTCCAAGCAGGTAGGGACAGGGTGAGACGCATGGAAAGTGGGGTGTTTGGATCACAGTCACAGGCTACCAGGCTTAAACTGAAAGGGCTGTTTAGTGGCAGGAGTACAGGGAGCAGGTCTGGCTGAGGCTTGTTTATTGGAGTCCTTCTTGCTTTTGGCTGGCAACTGTCTGGCAGGCCTTCTCACAAAGGTTTTGGTAGGGTACTTGCTTTGGAAGTGTGGGATCATAGACAAAAATGTGTCTCAGGTCCTGTAGCTCCTTGCCCTTTGCTTGGAGGACCTTAAAAATGTCAGCAGCTACAGAACCAAATAAATCTTTATTGTCTAGGGGTGCGTCCAAGAGTTTAGACTTAATGTCATCAAGGAGAGGCTGGAACTAAGCCAGGAGTATCTCCTAATGACAGAACCTGAAGCAGGAGCCCTAGAAGAGGCCTCTACTGCATCATAACTGCACTTAATAGAGTGCTTGGTCACCTGAGTGCAAGAATTCAACAGGGTAGATATTTCAGCCTTGGCTGGGGAGTCAGGGAGGTCCCCTAGTTGTTTAGTCACATTAGCTAGCAGAGCCAAGGAATATTTGGCTCTGTGGGTTTGGGTAGTTAATTGCTCTAACTGCTAGGGTAGCAGAAGTGTAGACCTTTTTCCCTAGGCACTCCATTAACCTGCTCTCCTTGTCAGAGGGCAAGAGGGAGGTGGAAGGGAGTAGCTTAGCATTTTTTCTGTAGCTACAGCAGTGACTGAAGGGTCTGCAGAGGGTGCTTTGTACAAGAATTTAATATCCTCAGGGACCTTATAAAACCTGTCTGGGCATTTGAGTGCAGGAGGTTGTGAATCAGGGTTTTGGAGGAAACCAGGAATGTATCCAAGAAAGCAGGGTGTACAGGAGGAACAGCAGACGGGTTGGGAGACTCCATTTGCAGGAGGTTGTGACGCCCGTGCTCTGGCCCAGCAATCAAGGAGCCTCAATCCTCACCACTAACACCAGAGAGGACGTCTTATATATGAGGAAAGGATAACAAAATACACAAAGTGCGACTTCCCTTAAGAGCACACAGAGATCACAGTCAGTCCGGGGCTGGTCGCTCCCTTGCTCTCCAGGTCCCCCAATAAGACTCCCCACTGGCACAGCTATAGGGTCCATTTCTCAGCCTTGTGGGCAAGTTAAAACCGCTAGCACCCTCTCTGTCCAACCAGTGCTTCGTGTCCCTGCCCAAGTAGCTGACACACACACGCATGCACTTTGAGATAAGAGATTATACAACCACAAAGACACTCCTGGGGAAGGCTGGCACAGTTTCTCCAGCTGTGCCCCTTTCTCCCAGACTATATGGTAGTTCCACTTGCCACCACCCACTAATACTTATCAGCTACTCAAAGGCCCTTAAAAGGGTGTCCAATTATTACAGTGCAATATTATTATTCAATTGGTAGTTGTTACTAAACAGTCAAGGCTTATTTAGAGTGACTTGGACAGTAAACTCTATACATATGCAATGTACTCTAGAGCTTAATCTATCTCTACACAAAACAGCCACAGTTCAAAGGTTTTAAAATATTTAATAATAAATAATTAAAACCACAAGACAATACTTTCTACTACACAGTGCTAGCCAAGAGTTCAGAGATCACACAGAAATACTTAAAATAATTCCATAGTACAGTTCTGACATCACAGAAAAACACAGTCTAATCTTTCTAGTTCTAGCTATTTCTAAAAGAAAACACAAGTCTAAGATAAGTTACATACGAGTAAGACAGTGCTGTGAGTTGGACAACCAAGACAAAAATGCTTAATGCCTTCTGATTATCTCTGTTTAAATTGCTATTGCAGTCCTGATTCCCATTACATCATTTTCTTACACGTTCCTGGTGTTCCCAGGCCAACATAAACTGCATTTACATTCTTTTACACCTAGGCAGAAACCACAGCAATAAAGGACATTCCACATGTAAATTCTGGTCATTAACTTTAGCCTTAAAACAATAGGCAGGAAGCCTTCATCTAGCCCAGCTGGAGCAGAATTGTAAACATCAAAGAGTCATAAAATAATTTCAGTTTCAAAGGACAGACAAGAAATGCTTGTAATGGCTTTCTTTACTGCAGAGGGCAATGCTGCTACATTTGTTTTGAGTTCAACATTTCACAGCATATTCTATCATTTAAGAAAACAAGCCTGTATTTCAACATTCATATTTAAAGGACAGAATTATGTACTAAATTCTATTTGACTAGGCTGGCAGCCTTCACTCATCTTTACCAGTCTTCACAGAGGTCATAATACCTCTTCTGGGTTTCTATAACTTGATTGCTATCCCACTTAAAGAATTATTTCATTTGAGCAATGGTTTTCCCAAAGGTGATATCTTCTCCTGGGGAATCTGTGCCTTTAGACTCCACCTCTGGGGAAGCGTGCCCCAGAGGGGAAGCAATTTGTGAGGTAAAGGCAAGAGAATAATCTCCTGATGAATCCTCTTCTTCAGATGAAACATCTGGAGCAGGTTTACCTTTGGAGGTAGAAGCAGTAAGGGCCTGGACCGGAGTAGGGGCCTGTGTAGGGGTAGGAAGGTGTTCAAAAGGCCTTGGGTGACGGCCTGCCAGTCAGGAAGTTGTTCGGAGGAATCTGGTGTCAGCGACGGAGCAAGATGTTTCGCTTTTTTTGTTTCTTCTTTTGATGGGACTCCAACATTGAGATACTGGGAGATCCGGAGAAGAGTGGGAGGACAGGACGCCAGATGGCACTCAACAATATCAGAGCGAACATCCTCACAAACCACAATTTGCTAGACCCCACACTGACCCTCGAATATGATGAGCTTAGGTTCCCCCTCGGCGACCAATTTGGACACCTACGATTCCCTCTGGGACATGCCCTCAGCTTCTTTAACGGCTTCTACCTGTGTACCCGCCAAAGGAAGGTCCGAGGATTCCAGCTCAGACTCTGGGCCTTCATCGGCCTCGAGAGGTATGGCTGGAAGGGAGGGCGCAGCAGTTCTTTTGGCCTTTTTGACTGGGGACTCATCCTAGAGGCCTGATGTCAGATCCATCATTTTGGCCAAACGCTTTAGACATTGGTTCTCTAAATAAAGTTTTAAGGCACCTAAGAGACTCCTGAGGGTTTTGGGAACAAAGGCCTGACAAATACTACAAATAGTGTGGTCGTGTTCCTGGCCTAAGCAAAACAGGCAGAGCTCATGCGTATCTTTATGGGGAATTTGCCTTCCACACCTACACTTGCCCTTTCTACCCGACACAAAAAACCCCACAACAGTACCAAAGGAAAATCAAAACCCCCTGTGGGGTACTTATCTGAATTCGAATAAGATGAGTGCTTCACACGGGATCACTTTTCCAAAGAAGCGACCACCGGAGCTGGCAGTTACACAGACGGCAGAAAAGTTCTGAGGAAGGTGCATGCTGATGTCTGTTTTGTACCTGATGGTTTATGGCCGACATCCACACAGAGACGCAGGACGTCACACACACGCTAGTGGTAGCATCTGTCTTTTATAAAATGGCTGGACTTACGAGAGTTGACCAGAGACGGACTCCCTTGTGTTATGAAAACAGCAAGATATGCATAGGAGGACATCTGGAAGATTTCCTACATTTTAACTTTCACCTTCAAGTTGCATATCAGCTTAGGCCATCTCGGGACCAAAAGGGATACATGAAAAAATGGTAATATTGGTCAGGATAATTTTCTGAATAAGGTTGGCTTTTTAACTAAGCTTGACTTTCCATTCTGTGGAAGCCAAAATATATATCATTGAGAACAAAGCAGTGTGATGTGAAACTTTAAACATAAGTTGGTGAAACCCAGTAAAAATGCTGACAACTATCATAATTCTGTATCTGCATAATTGGTGTTAGCTTCCAAAAGAAAGGCAATTGCTCATTTACATCTGACTGTTAGTGGGCCATAAATGCATAAACATTTATGAAGTTTTAATGTCATTAGAATGATGCATTTTTCTCAGCAAAAATGTCGGAGTTTAGAATCTATCTATATCCAGATTACAAAAATCCAACAATTTTTAACATTAAATTTAAGCCGGCACCATAGTATACAGGGATAAAGCTCTGACTACAACACAGGCAACCTAGGTTTGATTAGCAGTTCAGGTGCACCCATCCTGTGGGAAGGGGTGCACACCTGGATGCACTTCACTAGTTGATTCTTCACAGAGGTTGGAGATGCAGGGCAGTGGCTGAGATGCTGCAGATGTGGGACAAACACCAGCACATCCATCCATGAGATGAAAGTGGATGCACGCATAATAGTGGGAACTTATAACCCACCTCCTTAGCAGTAGTAGGACACTGTCCCAGGGTGCCTCGATTTCCTCACCCCCACAAGCATGAATCAGACTTACTCCACAGGAGGATAAGTTAGATTCCATTGGAAACAGCTGATGGTCAGCTGTGAAATGCCAAAATAAATAAAATTATTTAATGTAAATTTTACCTAGGTCAACAGAGTTGAATTTGATCCATTTCTTAGACTCAGTACAGTATCTGTCAATACCTTTAACTATTTAGGGATAACTCCAGGTTGCTCAAACATCATTTCACTAAAGGCTGCTAAAGTCTTCAAACTATGAGCACTTAGCCAGTATGCTAAAAAGTATGCTCAGCTCCTGAAAATTTATAAAATAATTCTCTCATTGGATGCTTCCAATGTCCTGCATTCAAAAATCAGTAATTACTCTAACATCACAGAAATGGACATTTTCATAAGGGCTTACATTCTCACCGCTAGATGGAATTATGGCCTATTTAACAAAGAAAAATACTGTATTTAGCTGAAGTATGGCACTGCTTAGAATTAGCTATCTTGTCTTGTGACTAATGACATCTGGAGAGTACCTCACTTATTTATTTCCAAGAAAAACTTAAGTAAACTCTCTGTAGTCTAATTCCACTAATAGAAGAGAAACGCTCCAGAGATCCCAGCTCCGTTACTTTTAGTCAGAATCTGTACAAGGCCAATAACTATGAAAGAAACAGCAGTTAGTATACCTTCAGTGTCTGAATGCTGTGTCTGCACTATTGAGCGTCCGCTTGACATTTAAAGCCCTTCTGAGGTCTTTTTTGAGGCACTGTATTTCCTGGTTAGACAACATGTAACTATAACATAACTAACACTTACCCATCCCAGGATGCAAAAAACTCCCTCACCAGCCTCAGTAAGAAGCTGAGATCCCTCATAAAATCCTCAAAAGCTAGTTACGAAAATAAAATTGCCAAAGATTCCAAAGACAACCACAAGGCATTCTATAGTTATGTCAAAAATCTAAATGGCAATGCTCAGATCTGCTCTGAGTTACAACAGAATGGCATTAAATATACTGATTCCAGGGATATTGCCAATATCCTGGCAGAACTATTTAGTGCCAACTTCACCCCACTCTCACCCCCTAAAGGACCCATCTCAATACCAAAAGATTGCCAAATTCCGATAATCACAGCCACACAGGTAGAAACCGTACTCTCCAAAGCTAAGAATACAGCATCCATGGGACCAGATGACATCCCAGGCTGTGTACTACATGAACTACAAAATGAACTGGCACCTCACTCAAGTGTCATGCTTAATCATAGCCTCACCTCAGGCTTCGTGCCCACGGAGAGGTGCACAGCTACAGTTATCCCACTCCACAAGGGAGGATCCACCTTGGATCCCGGGAACTACCGTCCCATCAGTCTGACAAGCCTAATTTGCAAGGGCATGGAACGCATTATCATGGAACCTATAAACAAAGACATTGGCAACCTTCAAACACTAGACCCCACCCAGTTCGGGTTTGTGAAGGACCGATCTTGTCTCCTGAATCTGATTGACTTCTTCGAATCAGTCTCCAGAGCTGTGGACAAGGGTAAGGCAGTCCACACAGCCTATCTGGACCTCGCCAAGGCCTTTGACACCACCCCCCACTCTGGAATCATAGATAAACTTACTAAGCTGGGCATAAATCCCTACGTCACTCGATGGGTTGCTAACTGGCTTACTGACAGAACCCAGACAGTAAAAGTAGCAGACTCCAAATCCAGCTCCAGACAAGTGACAAATGGAGTACCTCAGGGTTCAGTCCTGGGACCACTCTTGTTTGGCATCTACTTCTCTGAAGTACAGGCCAACACTAAGGGACTCTGGCTAACAAAGTTTGCAGATGACTGCAAACTGGGAGCCATTATTGAATCCCCAAATGACGTGGATATTCTACAAAAGGGCCTTACAGAAACAGATGCCTGGTGCCAGAGCCATGGGATCAAGCTTAATGCCAAGAAATGTATCGTTATCCCCTTTGGAAAAAAACATGTACCCATGAATTACCAACATAGGTGGCAGGACACTAAACATCCAAAGTGTGATGAGAGACTTAGGGTCACAGGTGGACAGTGGTCTCACTTTCGATAACCACATTGCCACAACAGTCAGGAAATCCTTCTATGTGGCACACCTCATCACTAAGGGCTTTTCATCCAGAAAAAAGGAGGTCAATTGTCCCACTGTACTCATCCCTCATTAGACCCATTATAGAGTATAATGCCCCGTTTGGTATGTACCTCACAAGACATCTGCAACAGCTTGAAAGGCCACAGAAATACCTCACTAAAAGAATCACAGGCCTAAAGCAGATGCCATATACTGACCGTCTAAAAAAACTCCAGCTATACTCTGTGGCATATCGTCTACTCAGAGGCAATCTCTGCTTAACATACAAGGCCATGTCAAACCCTGAGCTGTTGGACATGCTCCACTTAAAGAAATCCCAATCCCTCACAGCCACACGCTCCAGGGATCTAAACCTCGTCATCACAATGAACAAAACATGCTGGAGGGATAGGTTCCTGGCCCAGACACTCCCCATACCCTGGAATAGACTGCCCATACATATCAAGCAGAGCGCCTCTTTGGCCCTCTTCAAAAGGAACCTTGATGATTGGATGGGAGATAGGAAATTCATCCCGGGGATCATGTCAGTCGCCCTGCTAGACAGGGGCCTGGAGAAGTAAATATTGTGGGAAGAAATATCCAGGGAATTGTTATGGCTAGGCTTGCATAGGCCCTACGGCCGATAGCCTAGTACCAGCCTATGAACCTATAATCACAAAGAAGCAAAGAGCAGTCTCTGCTCACTTCACAGACTTTGTGTTTACTTAATATTTCTATGTATGGCTTTTTAATTTTCAGAAAATACAAAGTACACCGATCTGTAAATACAGAAAGCAGCATACATTTTACATGGGGGGGGGGCTCTGTCTTCCCACACACCCTAACATGGGACTTCACCCCTACATCCATTTACTTAGATCTGCAAACTACACAGCAGCACAACCAGGGCATTATACTTTTTTTGACCAAAACATTATCAGCTGCAAAAAACTGACAAACGTCTACCTATCATGTTGATGTGTAGAAATAATACTTGAGACCCATACATCTCAACCTCTGAGGACAAGAAATCTGGGCAAAGGGCCAAATACAGGGACAGATTTCAAATACTGCTTTTATAAACTTAGAAAGATGATAGAACAAGATTTGTGTTGGTGTACATTTAATGAAGGAAGAGGTCTAAAACTCATATGTATGTCATTACTTAGACTTCAATCCTCAGGGATTTGCCAGAAAACCACAAATTTTATGAAGAACAGACCAAAAATATGAGGCAAAAATCTGGACAGTCGAGAGGCATGTATGAGACCCTATCTTTTTAGTGTTAGCAAAACTCTCTGTTTTGGCTTCTTTCATTCATTTCTGGGTCTAAAGTTATATATTTATTTCCATTTGCTGATAGGGAAAGTCTGACTGGGCAAAATCCCATTTCAACATAAGCCCCATGATGAAGGTTGGTATAATGTGGTACCTCACAGTCACAAGGTACAGGATTTGATTCTCACGTCTGAATAAGAAGGAGCTAGCCTAGTACTTGCATATGAAACCTAGGTTTGAATACTGGGATCTCTACTGCAGCAGTATTTGTCATAAATGAAAATTGTTGATGGCAGATGTCTGCCTATCTAGCCTTACTCTCACAGCTATGTGCATCACCCTCTGCAGGACCTATCCCTTCCTCATGACAGAGGAACTTAATTGACTCCAGGCGAAAATAAGAAGGGCAACATACTCATCTTTTGTGTGTGTGTGAGATCACTGAAAAGGTAAGTACCCACAAGTGTCAGTGGCAGGGTCAGTAATGACCTCCAAAGTGATACAAAGTCCTCCAGTTTGCAGACTCCAAGGAGTAAAAAATAACAGGAGAGAGACTGTGCTAAGCCTTCTTAATAGAGAAAATGAAAAGGATTTCCCAGTGTAGCACTGATACACCTAATGCTATACTAGTTTACACAGATGTACTATGTTCATCATAGTAAACACTTTTGCAGCAGTAAGTCCTGATCTTAGGATCCAACAGGCCCTGCCTGCAGTAATGCAGAGGGGATGGCTACTGCTGTTTTGTTCATGGAAAAACAGCCTAGTCTGCACTGCAAGGAACTAGTATGGATGATGTTCCCGGTAGGTGTCTCACAAATGCTATATGCAGAAACTTCTTGGGGGGAACAGTAAGGGTAGTTAATGCTCTTGCAAGATAAGCTTTTACTTGCCCCTTTCAGGACAATGCAATGAGTATATGAAAAGACAACATACTTTGCTAACCTTCTGGAAAGTGCTTAAATATGGGTCTGCCAGTTTTCCTTACTTGAAAGGAATAAAGAGATGATCTGACTTTTTTTTCTAAAATTTTAATCAAGAAAAGCTTGCTTATTAGTAAAGAAGACAACATTCATAGGCAAGATGAAATAGCTGACAGCTGAACTTTTACTGAGACATCGGCCTCGCCTGCATTAAAAGGGATACTTGTGTTATTCAGGAAACACTACAGATGCTTTCTGAGGTGCAATGTCACCAGCTGGACACCTTAAGCAAAACAGATTCCATCCACTCAGTACAGTTTCTTGGTAATGGGTTTGTGAACTTCCTTCACAGCAGAAAGAATCTTTGGGGCAAAGGAAATTTACCTGTTTTCTTCTGGCTTTCACTTAGAGATTAGCTGCATGGGTTAAAAAGCATAGAGCAGCCCTCGCAGCCCTCTCTCTCAGAAGATGAAGAAAACACTGCTTGTCCAAATCTACCTGCAAGGAAATCCTGAACGGCACCATCTGAACTGATTGTTTTGACACGTGGCAAACAGGTTTATGTAGAGTGTTGCCCATTGCTGGATAATGTACCTGAAGGTCTCAGGGAACCCACACAGGTCAATTTGGAGAAAGTGGGATGACAAATCAACATTATGTTGATATCAGCAATGACCTGTGGCCTACCAGTCTTCAAAGGTATTTGAAGTCTGTGTTTTCACAGTTGTGGTAAACAGCACCATCATGATAGTACTATATCAACAAACATATGCACTGTATTCAGCTGTGAAGACTAGTAGTGCTTCTTGTGGAAACAGCTTAGCAGCAGAGAACCTCCTCCTCTGGGTGGTCTACATCCCCTCAGAGAAGAATGCCAGGACCAAAGCATCTACCATCTGGGTATGGGTGCGAAGGAAAAATGGAAAGTATTTATAAACTCCCAGTGGACAGAAATAACCAAAAGAGGGCATATTCCCAAGGTGTGCAGGTACTGTATCCACACAGTCCTCAGGTACTGCAGTTTTTTTAGTATTTCTAAGCATCTGATATTGCTTTTTAGAATGCAAATACATGAACGAGGTACTCTCCAGATTTCATTATTCACAAGACAGAACGCTAATTCTAAGCACTGCCATTCCTGAGCTCTGAAGACTTCCCTGCTTGTTCAAATGTTTCCTTTCAGTGAAACTGGGGAAGAGGAAGCTAAGCGGGAAGACTCTGACCTGAAGGAGGAGAAATACCGAAAGGTCTTAAGCAGGGTAGGCAGACTTTTGTACATTTATGGAGATCCCAACGAGGGTTAGGCACAAAATGGTCAAATTTAAGGCTGAAGTTCTTCCATGAGCTGGGCCTACATCAAAGTGACTGCATGACACACACCCCAATCCCATTCCTTTCTCAAATGATAAATATAAACCCACTAAAGTTCGAGATGGGGAAACACAGGAGCTAATCATCTGATAAATACCCTAGGAGCAATAAACAGCCCATAGAAAATAATACGAAGTGGAAGTGCCCCCGCTATGAAACTGAGGAACCTCATGTGACCTCGCGGGAGATGTATGCATCATTTATTCCAGTGTACTATTAGCAGAGGTATCGGCAAAGATAGTAGAACCTATGTTAACATTTTGATTTTTTTTTTGTTAACTCTCAGAAATTTGTTTAAGGTGTTCTGTTTCCTTGTTAGGAGAAAGAGCCTGAAATAAAAGCTTGTAACAACGTCTGGTGGTGGTAATCTCTCTCACTAGAGCTGCAAAGGCAAGATGGTGATGTACAAGTGATTCCAAAAAACGCCCCTCTGCTCTGCAGATACCAGAAGTACGTCCAAGAAAAGGGGAAAGGTTTGAACACTATTTTGCACATTGTAGGCATCAGCTTCTTCTTCCAGGTATTCCACTGTATGGACAAACCGTATATACTTTTTTGGGGGGAGGGGGGACTTGCTCTTCAGCATTCCAGGAAGAGAAAGGATGGGGGCTGGGGTGTTTATCATGCAGTCAAAACTGATAGGGTTTGTTTTGGGGCAGGGGTTTTAACAATGATTGGTGGGTAACTTTCTATTATATTTAAGAACAAGGGGATGAAATAACTGCTCAACAGGTTGGATGGTCTTTTCTACAAGCCTCTTAAATATTTATTGTGAAGGACAAAAAAAAAAAAAAAAAAATTTTCTAACTAGAGAGGTATTGAGAATTTGGCTCCTGGCAAACTGAGCAGGGTCCATATCCTAAAGCCAAACATGCCTCCATAATATACAGTACATGTAGCGACTGCCCTAGCAGATGTGTAACTGGGATCATACCCACATTTAATGGCATGCATATACCACTTAGGTGACATCTGGACAAATTTAGTAATCATCTTCAGAGCAAGCACAACACATTCTGCCACTTTCTCCATTCTCTTGAAAATTTTCCCCTAGTTCTGTCAAGAGCCCCTTCTCAAACTGAGATGGCCATGGGTCAAACAATAGGATTCTTACACATACAAAACTCTTTTCTTCCATTCTACAGAAGTAATCAAGTTGTCTGGGTGCAGGGGCTGCGAGTCTAACTTCCAAAACATGCATTCTCAAAAGCATGATCAAATGCTTAGAAGTCCTGAAAAAAAAAAGTTATGTACTTACCATAAAGTTCCATGTGTGTGTTTGTCCATCTCGACCTTTATTCTCACTGACGGGTCGGGTTGATCGGATCCTTCTCGGCCTTTTACAAAAGCTTGAGGCCTTCAGCAAAGCTTGCAGGCATTTTCCCTTACCCATAATGCAACTCCCCAACTTTCTCAGTTTTTGTTTGCCCCCGACAACTTGTATAAAGGTAATTGCTTTACAGACCAACAGACAAAAATTGTTCCTGAGGATATATAGTCCTATAATATCCAATTAGTGCTACTTGCAATCCCAGGAGTATAGGCAGGGGGTATGGAGAGTGGGTCATGAGAATGACAGATGAAATGGACAACACACATGGAACGTTATGGTAAGTACATAACTTCTTTATGTCATGCTGTCAATTTTGCCTTTATTCTCACCGATCATGCTGTCAATCTTGCCTTTATTCTCACCGATGGGGCCACGTTCCCAGCAAACTGATTCTTGGGTGGCTTATGGGAGAATATTCCTTAGAACCAAAAGATGCGTTACTCCTAGAGGCCAAATCCACTTTGTAATGAGTAATAACGGTATAAGGCTTTGCCCATGTGGCTGCAGCACCGATATTATCCAAAGGTAACCTAGCTTGAAAGGCTGCAAAAGTAGCTACCAACCTGTTGGAATGAGCTTTAACAGGGGTAGCAAGAGTTTTGTTATTAGAGCTGTAGATGAAAGATATACATTGTGAGAACCATTTAGACAAAGTAACTTACACCGGTAGGCCTTTTCTAATATCAGAATAAGAAATAAATAGCTGTTCTGATTTCCTGATTCCTGATGTTCTGTGTAAGTAGAAACATAATTGTCTATGAACGTCCAGAAGATGCAATGAATATTCCCCTTTATTCTGAAAGTTTGGGAAGAAAACCGGTAACTTGATCGATTAACCGATGTTATGTTCCAACACAACTTTGGGTAGAAATGAGGGGTTGGTGCGTAAAGATACTCTGTCCTTATGAAACACCAAGTATGGTGGGTGGACAGATAAAGCTTGTAACTCCGAAACTCTTCTTGCTGAAGTAATAGCTACTAAAGTGTTTTCCAGGAGAGAGAACTTAATTCACAAACAGCAGATGGTTCAAAGGGGGGACAGATAATGTTTGACAAAACAAAACTGAGATTCCAAGGTGGTGATGGGTTTTAGTATGGGGGTCTTTGTAGTTCCTTTCAGGAATGTCTTACAAAGTCTGTTTGACATGATTCCAGAACCATTTTCTCCTATATGAAAACTTGAAATTGCTGCCAACTAACTCTAATAGTGGCTGCAGCAGCACCCTCATTAAAAAGTTTTGGCAAAAATTCTAGAATAGAATGTACGGGTGTAGTAAAGGGGTCTATTTGATTATTGTGGGCCCATGAAACAAATCTTTTCCATTTACCTCTGTACAATTTACGTGTAGATGATCTACAGAAAGAAAAAATATGTTTTACTGGAGACAAGAGGAGAGGAAACCTGGCGATCAGGGGAACTGGAGCAGCCAAGCTGTTAGTTTGCAATTGTCAAGATTGGGATGAGCCATCCCCGAAGGGCGAGTCAGGAGGTCTGGAGCAGGGTCCAGAATCCATGGTTCATCCTGTACATGAGGCTGAAGGGGAACCAAATTTGTCAAGACCAATAGGAAGCAATTATGATTACTGATGTCTCCACAAACTTGCTTTCTGCAAAAATTTGGGAATTAGAGGAACTGGCAGAGAGGCATAAAGAAGTCCCAGGGCCAATTGTGAACAACTGGATCCCTTGGTGATTTCCCCGGAGGAGGGATCAAGGCAAAATAGTTGAAAGGCTCCACTGCCATAAGGGCGTGTAATTCAGATACCATTCTTGCTGAAGTGATTGCTAAAAGGAAAGCTGTTTTCTAAGAAAGGAATTTTAAATCTGCAGTTGCAGCTGGCTCAAAAGGAGGAAGAGTGAGTTTTTCCAATACAAAATTAAGGTCCCAGGCTGGAGCTGGGGCTCTCCTGAGTGGTCTTAAGTTTTTGGCCCCTCTGAGGAACTGCTTGAGCAGTGGGTGAGAAAAGAGGGGTGGTTCTGTGCTGTAATGGGCTGAAAAGGCTGATTTGTGAATTCTGATGGAGGAAAAGGAAAGGCCCTTGTGAAGCATCTCAGTTAAGTATTGAAGAATCTGATGTAAATTGGGCGCTGCTGTGGCCATCCCTTCAGTTTGGTTCCAGGGACAGAATCTCTTCCATTTTTCGGCATAAGATTTTCTAGTACTAGGCCTCCTTGCCTCCAAAATGACATCCATTTACTGAGGGATGGTAATGGAGAGATTAGCTAATTAGCCAGGCTGCCAGGTTCAGGGTTTGAAGCTGGGGGTGCCGAATCTGGCTCTCCTGCTGAGACAACAGCGTAGGGGTCTGAAGTAGGTGCCACAGGGCCAGCTATGACACACTGCGCAAGAGGGGGTACCAGTGTTGACGTGGCCAGTCTGGTGCAATCCATTTCATCCTTGGTTTGCCTTGTTGGATCTTTAGTAGTACTTTGGAGAGGAGAAGCAGAGGAGGAAAGGCAAACTGAAAAATGGTTTCCAGCTGAAGGACAGAGCATCCACTTTCCAAGCTTGTTTGAGTCCTTGTGCAGAATTTGTCCAATTGGTAGTTCTGGGGGGAGGCAAACAGGTCTATATCTGGGATCCCCCATTTGATAATCAACATGTTGAAAATCTTTGGTTCCAGTTTCCACTCGTGTGTGTCCATGAGATTTCTGCTTAGTTCGTCTGCCAGTGTATTTAGTTTTACTGGCAGGATTTGAGCTTGTAGATGCACTTGGTAGCTCAAGGCTGTGTTCCACAGAGCCATGGCTAGTCTGCAGAGGGGGTAAGAATGGGAACCTCCCTGCTTGTTTATGTACCACATACAGTGGCGTTGTCCATCTTTACCATTAATTGTCCTGGAAAAATGTGGCCCTTGAAGACTGTCAGAGCATTCTGTACAGCTAACATTTCTTTTTGATTGATATGCAGGTGCATTTGACTTGGGTTCCATTTGCCCTGAATGCACTTCCCTGCCAGGTGAGCCCCCCATGCATAGTCTGATGCGGCTGTTGTTAGGGTTTGGGAGGCACGGGGTAGAGTGAATGGTAGTCCCTTGTTTTGGTGGCAGGCCTCTGCCCACCAAAGGAATTCCAACTGTAGACAAGATATGATAGGAATCATTGCTTCTAGATCCTGAGAATGTTGACACCATAGGCTTTTTAGATACCATTGTAGTTTCCTCATATGCAGTCTTGCATATGGAATTAGTAGACTGCACGAGGCCATGAACCCCAAAGGCTTGCAGTATTTGTCTTACAGATAGCAGGGTTTTTGTGGCCACTAGTTTGAAGTATGTTGTCAAATGAATTTGTTTCTCTGGCGTGAGGAAAGCCATCTGGGAAATTGTGTTCAAGCTTGCACCCAGGAATAATTTGGTGACAGGGTACCAGAAGTGACTTATTTTCGTGTATGATGTACCCCAGACAAGTTAACACCTTTTGTACAAATGCCAGATGATTCAGAAGTTTGTCCTGGCTTTCTGCCTGAATTAGACAATCGTCCAGGTATGGGTATATTTTAATATTTCTTTCCTGCAAAATGCAATGACAGGAGCTAGGCACTTTGTGAATACCTTGGGCACAGTAGATAAGCCAAAGGGCAGTGCAGAGAACTGATAGTGCATGCATTCTGCTTTGAAGCATAGGTATTTTCTGCAACATTCCCTGATTGGGATGTGCAGGTAGGCTTCCTTTAAATCCAATGTTGCCAGACAAGCATCTTTGCCTATCATGGGAAGCAACTGGTGAAGAGTTAGCACCTTGAATTTTGGAATCGCCAAAAAGGTGTTTAGGATAGACAGGTCCAGGATAGGATGCCGTGAGTTGTTTTTCTGGGTACCAGGAAAAGTCTTGAGTAGAAAACCTTGTCCCTTTTCCTCCTCTGGTACAGTCTGAATAGCCTTTAATCTTGAGAGAGAGAGTACTTGCTTTTGAGCCTCTGCCCACTGATTTGGGGGTAGATCTGGCCAACCGTTTGGGCTTGGTAACGTGTGGAAGTGAAATCTGTATCCTTGGGAAACTATGTTTAAGACCCATTTGTCCTGGGTAATGAGTTCCCAGTTTTTTGCTTGCAGAGCAATCTTTCCCCCAAAAGGAGCAGTCAGTTGAGAAGTGCTTGGAAGATTTAAAGTCATTGAGACAGCTTACAATGAGGGGAGTCTTGCTACTTCCTGATTTGGAAGTGGAAGCCCCCCACTGCTTAGTCCTGTGCGTAACCCTGGGACTGAAGCCTGGTTGTTCTGCTGGTCCTGGGTTTGAACTGAGATGGCCTGGAAGAGGCAGGAAAGGACCAATTTTTTTGTGAGCCAATGCCTACTAAATCTAGGAGGCTGCACTTGTAAGAAATCTTTAACAGTTTGCATAGATTTAGCTTTTTCCTCCATCTTTTTAAGAACAATTTCTGCTTTGATACCAAACAGATGGTCCTGATTTAAGGGAACATCCAGCAATTTAGTTTTAACATGATCTGGCACAGATTGCTCCTTAAGCCAAGCAAGCCTTCTAATTACAGACCCGGTGACAGCAGCCCTGCAAGACGGCTCTAGTGAATCAAAACCACATTGCAAAGTATGTTTTCCAACCTGTTCAGCATAATGCATTAAATCCTGTAAATCATTATTTTCAGCACAATCAGGAATCAACCTAATTTTCTGTTTAAGCAATCCAATAACATGCTGCTGATACTTTAACATATGAAACTGGCAATTTAAGGCCCTGAAGGCTGAGGTTGCAGAGGTGTATACCTTCTTACCCCATCTATCCAGGGCCCTGGAATCTCTATAAGAGGGGGTAGGATTTTTGGCAGTAGTAGCCTTAATGCCCTTTTCCAAAAGATTTACAAGACAGTGTGGATAATTTTGAAAAACTTATTTTCCGTGAAACCCGCTCTCACTTTAATTTGTTAGGCTTAAATAAATATATTGAACTTTACATTGCCCCGAGGGGGTTGAGAGCGTTTAAAAGTCTGAAAACGCCATTTGATTTTTCTGATGCTACGGACATTATCTTTAAAGATAGATGGCTTACTGCTGCTCATTCCTGTGCCATGGAATGGGTAAATATACTAATAGAGAGAGAGCATTTACTTCAAATGAAATTGCAGAGTGAATTACAAAATATGCATTTAAATTTATTAGAAATAATAGGTGAACGGCAAGTAAATGATATTTTTGTAAAATTGAAAGATAAGTTGAATAACTTTGAGAATGAATTAGTACGTATGAAATCCAGTAAAATTAAGAGAGACATACGAGACTATAACAATGGCCGTGCCTTTTTATGGAAGTCTACACATAATGTACGCCCTAAACGACCAGGACAGAGAAATAATTGTAATAAGAAACATTTATCTGTCTCCTTTGCTTCTTCAGAAGGCATGGGTTTCACCACGGATTCTGAAGCTGAATTGTTAGTTTCCTCCATTGCCTGATGCACAAAATCCTCAGGCTCATAAACAACGCTTTTGAATCGAAGCAGATAACAAAAGAGGCAATAAGAAGAAAGTAATTAATGGAGGTTCTTCTTCGGGTGAAGGACAATTTAAACAAAACTCTAAACATAGCAGATGGAAATAATGTGACCAGTATTTCTAATGTTAATTTATCTGGTCTTTCTTTGCCAGAGGAGGAAATTTCTGTTCTGCAGCTAGGTTTGAAATTTGTTCCAACAGTTATACCTAGATATCATGTAATCAAAAAGAAGCGCTTAGATTTGTTAGGAAATTGCATCTGAAATATTTCTTTGCTAGTGGTGACAAATATAGATTTTGTTAGTTGTGAAAGAAGTCATATAGAGAGTGATTCCAGTGATGACAGTTTTTTCTCATGTACTTCTAATAGTGATGATAATATAATGTTGAATGCTTACACCCCTTTAAATACAGAGGATATTAAATATGAAAGTAAATTTATACCTCCTTATGTGAACAATACAATTATACAATTCTCAGAAATTTTATATTTTTCACTACAAGAACTGGTAAATTCATATGACAAACATTCTTGTTCTTTTAACATGACAAAAAGTGAATGGCTTTCTTTGAAAAAAATTGAAAGACAGGAATGATCTTATTATTAAGCCCTCAGATAAGGGCAACAAAATTGTACTGTTACATTATACTCAGTACTATCATATGTGTATGGAACATCTTAATAATAGATCAGTTTATCAAATTTGTGAATGAGGAATATATGAGATCTATCAAAGAATTTACTACTTTGATTGAAAGGGGTGTACGGTTAGGTTATTTTAGTAAAAAAAAGATCTAGAAACTAAATTTTGTACAGAGAATTGTCATTTGGCAACATTCTACTGTTTGCCGAAACTGCATAAAAATTACATAATCCTCCGGGTCGTCCTATAGTGGCAGCTACTAATTATTTTTTACAAAACATAGGACAAACTATACACAAATTTTTGTTACCATTTGTGGAGAGATTAGAATCCTATGTTAAGAATTCCTTTAATTTTGTGGATAAAATATCACATATTAATTGGACTCAGGATATGTTTTGGATTTGTCCAGATGTTGTGAGTCTATATACAAACATTAGTCAAACAGATGGTATGCAAGCGTTATATTATTTTTTGGGTGACAGCCCAGTTTCTCATTTTATGTTAGACTTAGTTCAATTTTGTTTATTAAATAACTACTTTAGTTTTAATGAAGTTATTTATCACCAATTGAAAGGGACAGCCATGGGGGCTCCATTTGCCCCCATGTATGCCAATATTTTTATGGCCAAATTTGAGTTGGATTATATTTATACTAATTTCTTTGTACAGAATCATGTGATATTGTACTCACGTTACATTGATGATTTAATTTTTCTGTGCAAAGGAGGACAGGATTTGGTTGATCAATTTATATTGGAACTTAATCAGAATAGATATAATATTAAATTTGATGATTTACAGGTTGGAACTAAGGTTAATTTTTTAGATGTTACATTAATAGGGAAAGTAAATGAATATATTGGTACTACAATTCATCAACAATTTGCTGATGGTAACCAATATTTATTTGGTAGCAGCTGTCACCCTCTGCATACCATGAAATCTTTACCTGGAATCCTTTGATAAATTCATGACCTCTGGGGAAAAACATTTTTTGCCAAGGAATAAATTTAAACAAAATAAAAAGGCATCAGCAGATGATATTTATTTTGTCACTACATATAATGTGGTAAGCCAAGAAATTTGGGATGCAGTTAAATATTATTGGAAGTTTTTGCTGAAGGATAGAACATTGGGTAATTTGCTTCCCTCTAGTCCTTTGGTGGCATATAAAAGGGGACAAAATTTGGGGGATATGTTGATAAGAGCATATTTTAGGCATCCTGTTGAACAGTTAAATTTTCCAATAAGTAACTTTGGTACTTTTGCTTGTCGGTCTTGCAATATATGCAAATTTATTAGAATATCCTTCGACAGAATAAATAATAAAAGGTTTACACCTAATAAACAATTTTCTTGTCACTCAAAGGGAGTTATTTATTGCCTTAAATGTCCTTGTAATCTATTTTATATTGGAGAGACTAAGAGGAAATTTAAACTTAGATTACAGGAACATATTTGTAATATTAAGAGGGGTGCCACAGATAATTCTGTGGCTTTACATTTTTTTACAAACCCATAACCAGAATATTGATTTGTTACAAGCTACTGTTTTAGAACAGATCTTTATTAAAAAAGGAAATTATAGATTGTTAAAAAATATGTTATTATATAAAGAATCTATTTTTATATTGAAATATAATACATTATCACCTTTTGGTTTAAATATGGAGATTAATTGGAAATATTTGATATAATAGGTTAGATATTGTGTGTTATATTTATATTACATTTTTGTATCTTTGGTATGGGTTTTTATTTAACAGGGATTGCAGTTTCTTTAATACTTAATTATTTAATTGATTTATTATTAAGTTATTTACACTCTATAAGGGAATGTATCTTTACCATGAATTGTGTGCTCATTGAAGGCTGTGGTGGCCGAGGCGCTAAGACATGTTTCAGTATTAAATTTTTCCACTTGGAATCACTGTTGTTTTTCATCGCACAGTCTTTTTTAAGACTGGTTTTTGGTTTTTTGTTGTTTTTTTAATGCCCTTGGGTCCTGTGAAATGGTCTCAGGATCCGAAGTAGGATTTTTTGAAAGGAACTTGTGAGAATCAGGAACCCTGTAATATCTATCAGGTTTTCTGGGAGCAGGAGGTAAGGAGTCAGGGGCCAAGCTAGATTCCGAAAAGGCATAGTCAACAATGTCCAGCACAGGAGGGATAGCTAAAGGCCTGTGTTGAGGCAGGAGTAAGAAGTCTCTAAGCCTCTTTTTAGAATCAGAGTAATCCTGGCTTTCCCAGTGAAAATGCTCCCTAAGAGTATGCAAGGTTTCACCAAAAGAAAAATCCTCTGGGGGAGAAGCAGAGGGAATAGAGTCCTCTGCATCAGAATCCTCATAAGTAGACAAGGGTAAATCCTGGTCATCAGAAGGGAGAAAATTCAGAATCCTGGTCAGAAGTATCATAAGCAAATTCAGTCCTAGGTCTCTTAGAGGGGGAAGGTTGGCTTCCTCTGATTAAAGTAATAAGGTCTTCAGCCATTCTTATCATTTGTTTTTTAGGCATAGAGGCCTGACCATGCGGTCTGGGTGTCGGTTTCCTAGGCATGGTTTGAATTTTAGGCCTAAAAGAAGAAGATGGCGTTGGTTTAATATGCAAGTCAGTACGCCTGAATACACCCTCAGAAGCCAGTGTCTGCACAGCGGCTCTGGAACCATCCAAAGTAGAGACATCCGCAGGTTCCACAGTTGAAGCATCTCATGGCATACTGGTCTCCGAATGGGTCTCAGTAGAGGCCTGCGAATCTGAAGTAGCGGGTATCAGGGGCTGCGAAAGCACCTCACCGAGTACCGGTGAACTGGCAACTAGCTTAGGAGACGCATCATCAGCAGCTTTGGACCTAGGCGGCATGTCTCTGTCTTTATCTTTGCGTTTTTACGGAATGTCATTAGTCTGGTGGCTTACCGAAGACATATCTGGATAATTGAACAGAGTACCAAAATATTTAGAAGTGAAAATGTACCGGAGACGAATAGTTTGTGGACTAAATAAGGCACAAAACAGAGAGCAAGGTATGTCGTGGTCAGGGCCTAGGCAAGGAATACAGTATGAATGAAAATCTTTATGAGGTATTTGCTTTCCACAAGAAATACAATTATTGACTTTTACTGACATCGGTTTAGAGCAAGAAAAAGTTTTCCCAATGGGGTACTTAGCTTTAGTTGAAGACTTTGGTTCTGAAACTCGAAAATGAAAATTTCAGGAGTCGGATGACCGGCAGTTGCAAACTGCTTCTGCTTCGGACACCGCACGGCAAGAAAGACTGATGTAATGGCGTCGGTTGCATGCTTTATACCCCTGACTACCTGATGTCACAGAAGATGAGACAGCAACCGACGCAGGACCCAAGACTTTGATAATCAGGTCGAGTGAGGGCTACTGCAAGCAGATAACTCAAATGTGATGACTGCGACAGTGAAACAGGAAGAACATCCCCTGGATATTATGTCCTGCATCCATTTGTCGTTTTTTACTTCTTGCCAGGTTTCTCGGTGCAGAGACAATTACCCCCCCCCTCCCGACTACCCCCAGAGGCGAGCAATCAGGCACCCCTTCAGAAGCTCTGAAAGAGCCTACCAAAGGAAGATTCTCTGGAACCCTGATTCTGTGGGCCTCCTCTGCAGCGAGGGCAACGCCTTCCATTATTGTCCTCCCCTTTGCTTCCAGGGGAACTTTAACCCTGTGTGTCCTGAAAAGTCCTCTTTGATTTTCTGAACCACATCTTCCCACTACCTCTCGGACGTTTAGGAAAGGGTCTGGTAGGTGTTGAAAAACTTTCTCCAATGGCAGACAAGGTCTTGCCTTCCTGTTCACACCTGGTAAGAGTTTCTTTTACTTTAGGCCCAAAAAGAGAAGAGCCATCAAAAGGGCTGTTAATGAAGGAAGATTTGAAGGGCTCCATAAAAATCACAAAGGTGCATCCAGGCCTGCCTCCTGAGAGAGATACCTGAACCCGCAAGGCCTACTCATTCCATCTGCTACATAAGATACGAGTCATGAACAGTTTACGACTGAACTGAGGATGGTTCATATATATATATATATATATATATATATATATATATATATATATACGATTTCCTAGCTACTGCTTCCCACAAATATTTACTTTCCTGGACCCCTGTCTAGCAGGGGTACTGATGTGATCCCCGGGGTGAATTTCCTATCTCCCATCCAGTCGTCAAGGTTCCTCTTGAAGAGGGCCATTGAGGCGCTCTGCCTGACATGTATGGGCAGCCTATTCCAGAGTATAAGGAGTCTCTGGGTCAGGAACCTATCCCTCCAGCATGTTCTATTCATCATGACAACAAGGTTAAGATCCCTGGAGCGTGTGGCTCGGAGGGATTGGGATTTCTTTAAGTGTAGCATGTCCAGCAACTCTGGGTTTGATATGGCCTTGTATGTTAGGCTCTAATAAGGGATGAGTACAGAGGGACAATGACCTCCTTTTTTCTGGATGAAAAACCCTTAGTGATGAAGTGTGCCACATAGACTAACTGTTGTGGCTATGTAGTTATCAAAGGTGAGACCACTGTCCACATGTCCCTAGGTCTCTTATCACACTTTTGGTGTTTAATGTACTGCCACCTATGTGATAATTCAGAGGTAGGTAGTTTTTCCCAAAAGGGACAACTATACATTTTTTGGCATTTAGCTTCAGCCCATGGCTCTGGCACCAGGCATCTGTTTTGGTAAGGCCCTTTTGTAGTATATCCACATCATTTGGGGATTCAGTAATGGCTCCCAGCTTGCAGTCATCTGCGAACTTTGTAAGAGAGAGTCCTTTAGTGACGAGCTGAGCGGCAGCTTCTTCTGCCGCCATGTCAGCTACAGCACCTTGGAGGGAGTCGGAAAGTTCCTTTAAGAGACCTTTAACAGATACCTCTGTAATCTGGTAAAGTGGGTCAAGTAGTTCAGCGACAGTAAGGCAAAGGTCGCTGATGAAAAGACGTGCTTCACATACCTATCATTGGCCCTAGAATCCTTATTCGGAAGATGGATACAAGAACTGTTCTCAGACCATTCCTTTTTAGTGTCCGCCTCCATGACCATGGCATCAACTGCTACACCTTTAGTTAAGAATGGCTTGCCCTTGGGGGCAGTAATGTACTTATTTAGCCACCTAGGAGTTGATTCAATGGAATATGGGTTCTCCCAAGCCTTCCGAGAGATCAACTCAATAAGCTCATCGGAAGGAGGGGGTCACCCAAGAGGTTGAGGGATAAGACCCAGAAGCCTTCAGGTATACTGACTCCTGAGCTGAAGGGGGATGTGGACTGCCAGTCACCTCTCTGCTTTAAAATTTCCAGTATGTCTCCAAAACAGACATCTTCAGGAGTTGACCGTGGAGACACTTCTGCTTCATCGAGGTCATTATCAGATGTGACAGACTCCTCTGGGGAGTCGAGATTCTTTCTCTTGCAGGTTCTCTTCCGAGGGGCCTCCTTGGTGGGGTAGTCGGGGAATTTGCAGAAGAGGGAGGGGGTCCCTTGTTGGACATCCTGAGGCCTGGGTTCTCTGCAGTCCTGTGGAAGTACGTGAGAAGACAGACACCTGCATAGAACTGGGAGGAGGATTTGAGGTAGATGGTTTTAGACTTGTATGTAATCAAAACCCTCCTCATGACCTCAAAAGCAGTCTGTCTCTGCTCTGAAGAACACCCCGGATCTGACAAGAGGGTTGTCGGGGCCAAAGGAATCTCAGGCGCAGGAGAGAGAAGCTCAGAAGCAGAGGTAGGAGCCAAACTCACCTGTGCCAAAGCCCCCAGAGGCAGGGTCAGATCCAGAGAGATCTAAACTGGCTCTGTGGACCCGACTGGAGAGTGTTGGCTCATAGAGGTCTCCTGCTCCGACTGGGTGGAAACGCTCAGGGCTAACATCGGATCAGAGGAACCTATGGGTTTTGGCTCCAAAGCAGACACAAGTTGGATATCAGACTCTTCCAGCTCCGAAACCAGGGGATGGATTCCTTTGGGTTCGGATCCAATAATTTGGCTGGTGTCTTTAGCAGCCTCTGCACTAACCTATCCACATCTTCGGACAAACTCCTGGTAAACTGAGTAGAAAGAGTTGGAGACCCTGATTTTGCCAGAAAATGAGATGGGAGCAGAGAACGTATCGGCTCTGATATCTGAATTAAATGGGATCCGAAGAGGTCGGAGCCAAGAGTTTCAACTGCTCCGACAAACTCTTGGATCCAGTGACAAGTGTCTGCTCCAAGGGTTCTGCTGGAGCAGACAGTCCAGGAGCTTTCTGCTTCATCTCCAAGGAAGACCTCGACACCAAAGATGAATGTTTCAGTGGTTTGTCAGATTTTGCTGATTCATCAGACTTGGAGGACTCACTACAAATAGCCTCAGAGAAAGGGGTTTTCAACAGTCCCTTCAGAACAAGTTTATTTTTGCACTCCAATAGAGCCCGCTGGTTAAAACCATGGCATATGGAGCAAGACTGTATGTGAATCACTTAGGGCTATCTTCTTCCCACATTGTTCACATTTCTTAAAAACCAAGAGATTGCCCTTCTGACTTTTGAGACATATTTTGGATTGTATTTACTGAAAAAACAAAACTTCATAATTTAATCCAAAATAACACACACACACACACACACAAAGATAGACATTCATGCCAGAAAAAAGGCTGAAAGGTTGTAAAAGGTAGCAGGAAACAAAAAGTTTTTTTTTTAAATAGAAATCATCCTCTAACTTAAAATGACGATATAGGAGAAGAAATGAAAGGAAAAAAGGAATTAACATCCTCTAACTTAAAACGGATGTAAATAAACATTCTCTAACTTAAACAGACGTTAAGGGGAAACAAAAGGAATCAACACTCGTGCTCTACAACAAAAAATTGGGTAAGAATATACACAAAAAGGGTACAAAACTATATTATATTAATAATAAGACAAAAAGTTTAAATTGAAGAGATTTAAGTAATAAAAGAAAACACTTAGCACAGAACTCGCTTAGGATCCACGTCTTTAGCAGAGCGGCAAATGAGATCTGGGGAAATTAGGGAGTTGCATTATGGGTAAGGGGGAATGCCCAAGAGTTTTGTCGAAGGCCTCGAGCTTTTGTAAAAGGCCGAGATGGAGCCAATGGATCGGATCCGACCAATCAGTGACAATAAAGGTGAGACTAATAACACATCTGTATTTTCAACTCATCTATATGCACCAGTTTTAGGTACCAATCTATGGGAATGTGACATTTCTTAGAATCACAATTAAAGCATGCCTCTGAAGGTGATGTCTTCATGCAGGGATTCAAACAGTGACTCATCTTTGTTTATGCAGTATTCTAAGACAGCATATCTGTAAACTTGTGAAGTATAAGTCAAATCTTGAAGTTCCTCCTCACTGATGTCTGAATCAGATGACTGTTCAGGTTAGTGGCCTCTCAGTCTTAAAAGGAGCCAAGTTAACAGAGGTGCAGTCTTCAGCTCTTGGGAGAGGAAGGATATCAACCATTAGGAGCATGGAAACATAGTCATTGTCAAATTTTTTAGCTTAAAATGTTTGTGGCAGACAGTGAAAAGACTTATGTCATAGGGCTCCATGGCTAAAGGTGGTTTGGTAAAAGGATTAGCAGATGCTGACAGGCCAGACAAAAAAGTAACTTTATCATCAGGTATTTCTCTTACAGCCTGTGTCATGCACTGGCCTACAGTGGATGCCTGATGGCTCATGACAGACTATGGCACATCCATATTAAGTGGTGCGGCCTGGTCAATAAAAAACCAACACTACTTCTCTGTTAGCTATCACAACTATTTCAGCATATGCCTGTGATACACATCCCTGGACTTCCCAAGTCGAAGGAAGGGGGCAACCAAAGGAGCAGAAATGTACAGTTGTGCAAGGAAACTTACCATTAACAGCAGATCTTCGAATGAACACTACTGCAGTAGCCTGAGCTAAATCTTTGGCAGAATATAGCCCATGTAACAGCTGGCTAGCTTCCAAAGCTTCAGGGCACCTTCCAAGCACCCAAACTGTCAGGTAATACCCTTAGACAACCATTTGTAAATAGTATGTTTTGACACAGGTTGTCCCTTCTTACCATAAGAAATGAACAATTGATCCAATGATCTGAAATATTTAGTTCTGCCAAGCTCATACATTGGATGTCCACACAACTCAGGAAGAGTATCCTTTCTCCCTCATTTTTAGATTGATTTTTAGATTCAGAAAGAAAACTGTGATGTGGATGTAAAGTTGGACACTACTTCAGGCATAATAGGTATTATTTCTCAAAGAAACCCTGTCCCTGTTGAAAATGAGAGGGTTCTTGCAGAGGTCAGAGCAATCAGAAAAACTGTTTTCATTAAGAACCTCAAGTCAGTCAGGTTAGATGGTTCAAACAGAGCAAGTGCTAGCTTCTCATAACACAAAATTAAGATACTCTCCTAAAACCCCAAGGAGGGGCTACTGGTTTACTTGGAGACCTCTTGTACAAAATCCCTTTCAAAAACATTCTGACATGAAACTGCATTTAAAGAATAGGATCTATGACAGACATGCTGAAATGACTGATAAATTAACCTTGCCAGAGAAATAAGAAAGACCATAGGATAGTAACTCTCTCAAATAATGCAACTAAAGAACACCTAGCCCTGAATGGGAGCTGGTTATGCTGTTGGTACCAACCAGAAAAACCTTTACCATTTGCTTATATGTGATTTTCTAGTAGCAGGCTTTTTTGCCTCTGTTAGTGTCTGCTGTACGTCCCTCAATAAACAAGTGTCTAAAAGGAATTAAGACCCTAATATCCAGGCAGGCAACTGAAGTCGACTAATGTTGGGGTGTAACAAATGCCCATGTTCTTGTGTGAGTAGATCCATTCTGTGAGGAAGCTTGTAGTAATTGCCCCTGACCTTTTCCAAGAGAAGGGAGAAAGTACAGTTGTGTACACTTACCATAAATGTAGATGTTCGAGTGTATTCACTGTTGCAGTAATTACACTTGGGTTATCCTGCTGGCAGGCTACCCTCAGTCGGCCTGAATTCCAAAGTCTAGGTCCGGCGTCGGTTGCTGTCGCCTCTTCCCTGACGTCAGTGAGCCAGGGGTATAAAAGATGCAGCCGACGCCATTTTCTTCAGTTTTTCTTGCCCCAGATGTCAGGTGCCCCCAAAAGGGTAGGCTAAAAAATATGCCAATAAAACATGCATGCATCAAAATATATTATACCTTCATCTACAAGCAAATACACCACATAGGTTGTATAGATTAGAGAAGTGTAGATAAGTTCCAAAGAAATGGGGGATGGTGGGTGGGTAACCTGGACTGCAACAGTGAATACACTCAAACATCTACATTTATGGTAAGTGTACACAACTGTACTATGTTCTTCGTGTTTCACTGTTGCAGTCATTAGACTTGGGTTGAATTCCAAAGCTATGGTTGGGAGGCTGGGGCTAATATAGCATTAGGAGCGGCTATGAGGTCCTGCAGAACTGCAGTGACAAATCCTGCCCTGGATTTAGAGTACAGAGGTAAATGATAGTGCTCTGTAAAGGTGTGCACTGAACTCCAGGTAGCAGCCTCTCTAAAATGTCTTTGGTTGGTACACCCCTGAGGAAGGCTGCTGAAGTGGCTGCTGCTCTGGTTGAATGTGGCCTAATGCCCTTAGGCACTGGCTTGCCATGTTGTGAATAGCAGAAACGAATGCAGTGGCCTATCCACTTAGACATAGTCTGCTTTGAGATAGCCTTTCCTTGTGATCCAGCAGCAAATACCACTAGTAGTTGCTCTGTCTTTCTGAAAGCTTTGGTTCTGTTCACGTAGAAGTGTAGTTGTCCTGTGTATGTCCAAAGACTGCAGAATTCTCTCCCCCTTATTCTGTGGGTTTGGATAAAAAGTAGGCAGGTGAATAGCCTGGTTAAGGGGCACACTGGACACTACCTTAGGCATAAATGTCGGGTTTGTCCTTTTGTCTGGATAAAAAATGATAAAATGTTCCACAGCCATGAGTGCCTGTAGCTCTGAGACTTGTCTTGCAGAAGTTATTGCTAGGAGCAGAGCTGTTTTCCAAGATAAAAACTTTATATCAGCTGTAGTGGCTGGCTCAAAAGGAGGCAGGGTGAGTTTTTCCAAGACATAATTGAGGTCCCATGCAGGTACTGGTGATCTCCTTGGAGGTCTTAAGTTTTTGGCTCCTCTGAGGTACTGCCTTAACAAAGGATGAAAAAAGATTGGTGGCTCTGTATTGTAATGAGCCAAAATGGCAGAGGCATGAATTTTAATTGATGAAAAAGATAGGTCTTTGTCCAGCATCTCAGTTAAGTATTGCAAAATCTGAGGAATATTTGGTACAGCTGTGTCAATTGCTTGTGCCTGGTTCCAAGCACAGAATCTCTTCCATTTTCCAGCATAAGATTTTCTGGTACTAGGCCTTCTGGCCTCCAAAATGACATCCATCACAGCTTTAGTGAGAGGCGCGTTTTGTATGACTACATTATCCGCCATGCTGCCAGATTTCAGGTCTTTAGCTGGCTATGCAGGATCTGATTGTTTTGTTGGGATAGTAGATGAGGTATTTGAGGCAAGGTCCAAGCCGGGCATTGAGACAAGTTCCTTAGGATTGGATACCAGTACTAGCAGGGCCAGTCTGGGGCAATCAGTATCATATTGGGCTTCTCTTGTCTGACCTTTAGGAGTACCTTGGGGAGGAGAGGCAGTGGAGGAAAGGCATATACTGCTAAGTTTTTCCAGCTGAAAGATAGGGCGTCCACTTTCCATGCTTGTCTGTGTTAAGTCCTTGTGCAGAATCTTTTTAGTTGGTAGTTGTGAGGAGAGGCAAATAGATCTACTTTTACCTTCCTTGGGTCTGCCCCGCTCCATTCGCCCTGCGGGCTCACTCCGCTCCCCTACCCTACCCCAAATTCCCACCCACCCCCAGTAGCACTACACTAGCCACTCCCCCTCCTTTTCCCCAGCCTATCATAAACCTCATCACTAGACCACTCCCCATCTCCTCCATTTCTAATTAGTACTAATTAACTCTCTTTGAACAATTGCCTCACCTTTCCTAACCTTTTACTACACTAATTCCCTTATCCTCCCCCCCTTTACACCCTCCACTAATTTCTTCTCTGCATAATTTCTAACCCAGCTCAATCTCTCAAAATACTCTCTCCTTTTGTCTACTTACACTACCTATTCTTAACTTGTAACTTCCTATAAATATGGCCCCTTCACTCAAAACCATTTTCAAAAACATACTACTCAACTACTATAATAGCCTCTCTTACCATACCTTATTCACTCACCCTCTTTGAAAATCTTTCTCTACCAGAACAAAACCATCACTTACAACAAACATTACCATCTTCCTTTACCTACTCCCTTAACCACTGTAACATAACCAGTACTTCTAACTATATACTATCAAAACTTCACAGAACATCTCATTTTAATTAATTCACCTCCAAAAAAACATTTAATAACTTCTTCAAAATCCTTAAATTTCTAAAAAATCCCCAGCAACACCCCCTCCTAGATGGTGATATTCATCCAAACCCAGGCCCCAATACTAACTATACCAATAACCTTAACAACTTAACAGTGCCTATGACTTCTTCATTAACTAAACCACCTAACTCCCTCCTGATAGCTCACCTTAATGTTAGAAGTATCAACAACAAAATTTCCCACCTGCATGCACTCCTTGATGTGCACTCGCTTGATATCCTATGCCTTACAGAGACTTGGCTAAAACAATCTACACTAGACCAGGAAATTAGCCCTCCTGGCTAAAATATCCTTAGATGTGACCGTATAACCAAAAAAGGTGGAGGTATAGCCATTCTCTATAAATCTTATCTCCAAATTTCCCCTTTCAATGTGCATCCTTCATTTGACACCAAAGCCGAACTCCCGACTACCAAACTCCAAATCAATAACACCAAATCTATCTAATCTGCATGCATCTCCCCCCCCCGGTAACAATACTAATACTCTTGAAAACGTACTTAGCTATTTTTCTACCCAACTACCCCAGGAGACCATTATACTGGGTGACTTTAACATCGACTGGTCCTACTGCAGCTCCCCTAACCCTACTAAACACATAAATCTCTTTGGATTCTCACAATTAATATCAACTCCTACTAGAATTCACAAACCCACCAGAAGGAATCTACTCTTGATTGGATCCTTATTAACAGCCACCCTGAAACTTATACTCCAGGAACTCTTCCCGACGATATCAGCGACCACATGCTTGGCTACATTATTAGACAAAAAGTACACATCCCAACTACTCGTAATCTTAAAACCTCCCGCTCAAAAAAATTCTTTAATCCACACAGCTTCCTAAATGAACTGCAAGCATGTGACTGGTCACCATTAACCCATCTTGAACTTGACAAAGCAGTTATCTATTTCAACAGGAAATTTCTTCAAATCCTAGATTACCATGCACCTCTTTGTTCTACTAGAATAAGATCTAAATCTGCCCCATGGCTCACAAAACAAACCAGACAAAAGATGCTCCTTAGAAATAAAATCTGGGCTAAATGGAGAGCTACCAAATGTCCATCAGATCAGCTCCACTTTAAGCAGTTAAGAAATGCCACCAAGAAAGATATTCTCAAAGACAAAAAAGACTTCTACCTTCACCTCCAACAAACCAGTCAACAAACTCTACAAAAATTTTTGTCAGGGATTAACAAACTTCTTCGTCCAGGTCACTCTGCTACCCCTGCCCCTGTAGGTTTTAACCATAACTCCAACCAGATCCCTGATGCCTTTAACACTTACTTTAAAGCCATTCAAACCCTAGCCAATTATTTACCTCCCTTTACTGCTTCTCCACTAAATTCCTCCAAGACTACATCACCTACCTTTCAATACAACCTGTACCTACTTCTCATCTCATAGTAAAGCTAAAACTGAAACATTGTACCCCTTCTGCTGACCGTCTCCCATCTGAATACCTACAAATTGCCGAAAAAGCTATAGACTATCCCGCCTCTATCCTTATTAACAGAACCATCTCAGAAGGCAAAATTCCATCCATATGGAAAGTATCCCACATCATCCCTCTACATAAAGGAGGGTCTTCTATTGAGCTAACTTTCGACCTATTGCCTTACTCTCCCCAATAGCTAAAATTATGGAAAAATGTATTCACAAACAACTACTTAACTATCTACTACAAAATAACCAACTAGCCAATTGCCAACATGGCTTCAGACCATTCCGTAGCACTACAACTGCCCTACTATCCTTCACAGACTCTATAAATAAAAATCGCAACAATAACTCTTTTCCTCTGCACTATTTATTGACCTGTCAAAAGCCTTTAATATGGTTAACCATAACTTACTCTTAGACAAACTAAAGATCCTTTCTCTTGAACCACAAGCATTACAATGGTTTAGGTCTTATCTGGATAATAGACAGCAAGCAGTCCTTTGGGATAACAATCTGTCTTCACTACTTACTGTAAATATTGGGGTACCCCAAGGCTCTATCTTAGGTCCCCTTATTTTTTCCTTATTAACGATCCACACAAATATTCCTCAAGCCACCTGCATTCAATATGCAGATGATTCCACCTTAATTTGTTCAGCCAAGAACATAGACTCTCTCCAGTCCCTCACCCAAACTGTTCTTCATAATGTTGAAAACTGGTTTATGCAACACTGTCTCCTCTTAAATCCCAAAAAAACAAAACTACTACTTTCTACCCCTACTCATAAATCACCTACTCCATCCTTCTCTGTAACCTCTAACAATGCCACCAACATAACCCCAGACTCTACAACCCACCTACTAGGTGTTACAACTGATAATCGTCTCAACTCTGATGACATCAACACCACCATAAAGTCCATTAACAAAAAACTCAATACCCTCTATAGAATTAAACCCTTCCTTACCCCTTCTGCCAGGAAAACTATTGCACAAACCCACCTCATTTCTACCCTTTTCTATGCCTCTGCTATATATACTAACCTATCAAAAATTAACCTCTCCAAACTTGTCACCTGTTATAATAGCATAGCTAGATTCATTACATGCTCCCCCTTCAAAACTCACCACTGCCTCAACCTCAAACAACTTGGATGGCTAGAACTGGAAAACCATATACTCTGTCAACAATTACTTATCACTCAAAATATCCTATACCACCCTAACAACACCCCTATCCTCTGTAATCTGATTACACCATATAAAAATCTTGCTACACTACGCTGTGCTAACAAGCTCCTAGTTTCCACAATTAAATCCAACAACAAAGCTGGTGACTCACTTTTCTCTAACACAGCAGGTAAAAACTGGAATCAACTTCCTTCTGAACTATCAATCTTAGCTTCTACTTCTCTATTTAAAAAAACACCTCAAAGAACATCTTAAAACTCATTGGCTTTGTCCATGTGCTAACCCAGATTGATATCTTTCCCCCTTCCTTCTCTTACTCCTTTCCCTGCTCCTCTATCCTATGCCACCAAATCTAGGTACTACTCTTTTCTTCTTAGTAATTCTATAAAACATAAAGGCCTTTCTCTCTTAATTGGGGGTTACTCTTACCCACTATTGTATTTAGTATAATCTTTTTTACGCTAATATTTTTTTTAGTATAATTTTTAGAGTAATATTTTTAGAGTTTATAACCTGAGTATTATATATTTTTTTACCAATGCTTTCACTTTATGTGATTTTACATGCCTTTTTATATATGTTTAACATTGTCACTATTCATGTTTGGAGCTTTTCTCCCCGGGCCTCTACTGAAAATGGACATATATCCAGTTAGACTAGCCCGGTCAACAAATGTAAAATAAAATAAATAAATAAATAAACCTATCTCCGAGCATCCCCATTTCCTTGTTATCATGCTGAAGACTTGTGGATCCAATTTCCACTTGTGGGGATCCATGAGGTTTCTGCTTAGTTCGTCTGCCAGAGTATTTATTTTTCCTGGCAGGAACTGTGCCTGCAGATGTACTTGGTAAGTAAGTGCTGTGTCCCACAAAGTCATGGCTAGTCTGCAAAGGGGGTAAGAATGAGTGCCTCCCTGCTTGTTTATATACCACATGACCATGGTGTTGTCTGTCTTTATCAGTAGTTGTCCCGGATGAAGTAGGTCCTTGAAGGCTGTCAGGGAATTCTGAACAGCTAGCATCTCTTTTTGATTGATATGTAGATGCATTTGGTTTGTGGACCATGTGCCTTGAATACACCTTCCTGCCATGTGGGCCCCCCAGGCATAATCTGATGCATCCGTTGTTAATGTCTGCCTGGCTGGGGGTAAAGTGAATTGCTGCCCCTTGTTCTGGTGACAAGCCTTCGTCCACCATCGAAACTCCAGTTGCAGGCAGGGAATGAGGGTAATTATTGTTTCCAGACTGTGGCAATGTTGAGTCCAAACACTTTTTAGGTACCATTGAAGTTTCCTCATATGCAGTCTCGCATATGGAATTGGTAGAATGCAGGATGCCATGAATCCCAAAGCCTGCGGAATTTTTCTTGCAGATAACTGGGCCTTTGTTGCCAACAGGTTGAAATAGGTAGTCAGTTGTCTTTGTTTGTCTGGCGTGAGATAAGCCATCTGGGCAGTTGTATTTAAGCTTGCACCCAGGAATATTATCTTTTGACAGGGTACTAGTTTTGATTTCTTTTCGTTGACTGTTAGAAATCTCTTTACAAACGCCAGATGCTGTAGTAGAGTGTCCTTGTTCTCTGCTTGAATGAAGCAGTCATCCAAGTAAGGATATATTTGTATTCCTTTGTCTGCACAATGCAATTACTGGTGCCAGGCACTTTGTGAAGACCCTGGGCGCAGTAGATAAGCCAAAGGGCAGTGCAGAGAATTGGTAGTGCATTGAGCCAGCTTTGATTCCGAGGTATCTTCTGCATGTTTGTCTGATTGGGACATGCAGGTATGCCTCTTTTAGGTCTAAAGTCATTCTTGCCCAACATGGGCAGAAGTTGCTGTAGAGTCAACATTTTGAATTTTGGTATATCCAAAAATGTGTTTAGAATAGATAGGTCCAGTATTGGTCTCCAGGTCTTGTCCTTTCTTGGTACCAGGAAAAGTCTTGAATACAATCCTTGTCCCTGCCCTTGCTCTGGTACTTGTCGAATGGCCCTCATGTCCATGAGGGATGAGACTTGCTTTTGTGCCTCTTCCCATTGATGTTTTGGCAGGTCTGGCCAACCGTTTGTTCTTGGCAGGGTATGGAAGTGCAACTTGTAGCTTTGTGACACTATGTCTAGGACCCATTTGTCCTGGGTTACGTGCCAATTTTGAGAATAAATTGTTAGTTTTCCCCCTAAAGGTGCTGCCAGAAGATAAGTGCTTGGTGCAGGCAGGGGGAAGTCATTGGGACTGTTTCCTGTACGGCTGTGATTTGTCTTCTTCACTTTTGGAAGTAGAAGCACCCCATTGTTTAGACCTGTACGAACCTTGGGGCTGGGATCTGCCTCTTGGGCGTCTGAATCTGCCCCGTTGTGGTCTGTCTGACACTGGAAAGGACCAATTCTTTGTAGGCCAGTGTCTGCTAAATCTAGGAGGCTGTACCTGTAAGAAATCCTTAACCGTTTGCATAGATTTAGCTTTGTCCTCCATTTTCTTTAACACCAAAGTATCATGCTGTAATGGAGCATCTAATAATTTTGCTTTGACATGATCAGGCAGATTTTGTTCCTTGAACCAAGCATGCCTCCTGATGACAGAAACCATAGCAACGGCCCTGCAGGAGGTCTCCAAAGAATCAAAACCACATTGCAAAGCATGCTTTGTAACTAGTTCAGCTACATGCAATAAATCCTGCATTTCTTTGTTTTCTGCACATTCAGAATTTATCAACATTTTCTGTTTAAGCAGTGACATAATATATTGCTGATATTTGAGCATATGAAACTGACAATTTAAAGCCCTTATAGCTAAGGTAGCAGAAGAGTAAATCTTTTTTTTCCATCTGTCCAATGCCCTAGAATCCCCATCTGAGGGGGTAGGGTTTTTTGCAGCAGAAGCCTTGACCACTTTGGGACCCTGAGAGATGGTTTCTGGGTCAGCAGCAGGGTTTTTGAAAAGGAATTTATGAGAGTCAAGAACCCTGTAGTACCTGTCCGGCTTAACTGGAGCTGGAGGTAAGGAGTCAGGGGTCAGACTGGACTCTGAAAATACATCATCTACAATGTCTAACACAGGTGGAATAGCTAGGGGCCTGTGTTGCGGTAGTAAAAGGAAGTCTGAGCCTTTTCTTAGATTCTGAAAAATCTTGGCTCTCCCAGTGAAAATGCTCCCTCATGGTATGCAAGGTTTCCCCAAAAGAGTAATCCTCAGGAGGAGAGGCTGAAGGGATAGATTCTTCAGCATTAGAATCCTCATAGGGAGGAAGAGAGTATTCCTGATCAGAAGAGGAATCAGATGAAATGGAAACCTGATCTGAAGATTCATATTCTCTCTCTTGCCTAGGCCTTTTATCAGGTGGAGGATGGGAACCCCATTAAGTCTTCGGCCATTTTGAGCATCTGTGTTTTGGGCATGGAGGTCTGTCCATGAGGCTGTTGTACTTATTTCTTTGTCTTTAAAGGTGCTTTAGTCTTTGCCTTTGAAGCTGAAGTCGTTTTAATGTATAACTGAGTAGGTCTGAAAACACCCTCAGAAGCCAATGCCTGCTCAGCGGCTCCAGACCCATCTGAGGGGATAGTCTCGGAGGGTCCAATACCTTGAGTTTCCAGCGGCCTAGTCGATTCCACGTGGGAGTCGGTAGTGGCCTGTGGCTCTAAGGTAGCGGGCGTCAGGGGCTGTGAAGGCGCCTCAATGAGAACCGGCGAATCGGCGACTGGCTTAGAAGAAGCCTCGTCATCAGTTTTGGACCTCAGTTGCCTGTCCTTTTTTTCTCTGCGTTTCTTATGAATTCCGGTAGTCTGATGGCTATCCGACGGCATCGTATAATTAAATATTCTGCCAAAATAGTGAAAAGCAAAATCGTACCGACGCTTAATAGCGCGTTGGTTAAATCTAGCACAAAACTGACAACTAGCAACGTTGTGGTCAGAGCCTAGGAAAGGAATACAGTAAGAATGAAAGTCCTTATGAGGTATTTACTTCCCACAAGAAACACAATTATTAACTTTTTCTGACATCGGTCTGGAGCAAGAAAAAAAAGTTTCCCCAACGGGGTACTTAGCTTTTAATGAAGACTTCGGATCTGAAATTCGAACACGAAAATCTCAGGAGTCGGCCGACTGGCACTTGCGAACTGCTTCTGCTTCGGGCACCGCGCAGCAAGAATGACTGAAGAAAATGGCGTCGGCTGCATCTTTTATACCCCTGGCGCACTAACGTCAGGGAAGAGATGACAGCAACTGACGCCGGACCTAGACTTTGGAATTCAGGCCGACTGAGGGTAGCCTGCCAGCAGGATAACCCAAGTATAATGACTGCAACAGTGAAACACGAAGAACATCCACAGTTGCCTGGGCCAGAATGGAGTCACCTCAATGATCTTGGGAGATTACTTCTGAATCTTCAGAAGTACCCTGGATATTAGCAGAAAGGGTAAAAAGGCATACAGGAATATTCCTGTCCAAGAAAAATGGCATCTGTCTTCCAAGCCTTCTTGCAGGGGGTCCTGGAACAGAATATTTTCATAGAGGAGGCAAAGAGGTCAACTTGATGAACTCCCCACAAATGGGTAAAACCTTGGAAGATCCCAGATCTAGTTTTGAATTTGCGTGCGTCTGCCCTGATCTTGCTCAGCTTGTCTGCCACTCAGTTTTGCTCTGACTTAATGCAGAATACCTGTAGAGTGATACGGTGTTGTGAAGCTACACCCCAAGATAACATGGCTGGTCTGCAAAGGGAGTATGACCTGATTCCCCTCTGTTGATGTACAGCATGACTGGTATACAGGGCAAGCATTTCTTTGATATTTATGTGCTTGTATCTGCCCTTTGTGTCCCACACCCTGCACTTTTATCCATCTTGAAACTTCTCCCCAAGTAAAGACTGAGGTATCCGTTGTGACTAACTGCTTTGGAGCAGGGATGAAGAAGGGGAGACCTGTATTTAAGGATATCGCTTGTCTCCACCAAATGATTTCTCTTCTGACAAACCCTAGCACAAGGATTTGAAGAGACAAATAATGTTGCTGCTAGGAACAAAGAGGCTTCAAAATACCACTGTGTCTTTATCTGCAGTCTTTCCAGGGTACCATGAGAATCATAGAAAGTATGAGACCAAAAATCCTGAGGTATTTCCTCACAGTGACTAAGTTTAAGTGGAAAACCTTAGAAATACATCTATAGATCTATTTTTTTCTGCGGAAGAAAGGCTCTTTGAACCGAGGTATCTAGCTGACATCCCAGGAACACAATCCTGTGTGAAGGAGTCGGGAAAGACTTTTGAATGTTCTCTTGGAATCCCAGATTGTGTAAGAAATCCCTCAAGTGACAGAGAGACTCCTGAAACTTTGAAATAGACTCTGCAAAGGTAAGCAAGTTGATTACCTGTGGAAAAAATGTGGATACCCTGTAGCCTGCAATGAGCTAAAACATGACCTAGACACTTTGTGAACATTCTTAGTGCAGTGAACAGTCCAAGGGGTGAAGCAGAGAACTGATAATGTGATCTAGACACACAGCACCTTAAGAAACATCTGAAGTCTGGATGATTAGGTAAGTGACAAGAATCTTTTAAGGTTAGTGTTACCAGGAAACTTGAAAGAGGAAGAAGAGTTGACAGGTTGTGAAGTGACACCACTTTGAATTTGGGCACTATCACAAACAGATTTAGGAAAGAAAGATTCAGAATCCAAGCAGTTTCTTTCTTTGGCAAAAAGAACATCCTTGAATAAAAACCCTTTCCATCTGGGAGGGAGCAATTGGTTCTATCATTTCTTGAGACAGCATGTGATGAACTGGTGGAAAAGAAGAATTTCCTCTCACTGCCATCTGTAACCTTGATGAATGATCTTCAGAACCCATATGTCTGAAAGTATCTGCTGACAAGGAGAAAACAGTGGAGATTCAGACTTTCTGAAAAAATAAGGGGCAAGGGTGGGAGAGGTTTACAAGGTCTCTTGAACAGGCTTTCAGATTTGTGGATTGTCCTTGGTTTTGGGAGCTTTGAAGCTTCTTTTTGGTACCCCCTTGCAATTTCTTCTTAAACATCTGTTAACCTGCATTTTTTATTAGACTGCTTATTCTGCTTTTTGCCAAAACTGGATGAGAAGTTAGAGAATCTCTTATAAAATTTGGCAAAGGGCAGACATATTTTACAGATTCCATGGATCAGCTTTACCCCTTTCATCACCCCTGCAGCAGAGGGGCCAAAACCTAAATCTCTAGCCAAAGAAGTTGTTAAAATGTAATCATCGGGAGATCTTGAGAATACAGCCAGAACTCTTCAAAACTGTACCAATGGCCATAGCATTTGGTGGAGACAAGCATAGTCATATACACACACACACACACACACACTGTAAACAATGAGCAGTGACCTGTCCAATAAAATGAACTAAATTATTTTAAGCAGATATTTCCTCGCAAGAAACGTAGATAAAACATTATTCATACTTTCACAATTAGTCAGAATAAACATCTGAGGCTGACAATTCAAAAATTCTGAAAATCGAAGTTACAGAAGTATACACTTTTTTCCCATACTCATCAGTATTTTTCCCATTCTTATCAGATTCAGTAAGCTTGAATTAATCAAGGATTTAGCAGCAGTGGAATTAATGAAAAGTTATGTACTCACCATAACTAGGTATCTGTGTTGTCCATTTTTCATTCCTCCTCACAAATGGGTCTCGAATCCAATTCGGCCGCTTTCCCCAGACTTCAGATCGGAGTCTCAAGCTCCTCCCCTACCCATAATGCTCCATGCCTTCCTCAACTCTGCAGATCGAGTCTGCTGCCCTATAACTAACAGAAACTACCACAATTAGAGAGAAAGAAGAACCTGAGGCTGAAACCTGGAACCCGAGGGTTCTGAAGTCTTCCAATTACTTCACAAAGGCACCAGGCCAGGGAATGGATGGGAGGGACATGAGGAGGAATGAGAGATGGACAACACTGATAACCTAGTTATGGGTGAGTACACAACTTTTCAATCTGATGATGATCTTTTTCATTCCGCCTCACAAGTGGGTCAGAGTCCCCAGCTACGTAACTCCTGGGTGGTCCTATGGAAGGGTATGCCAGAGGACGGTCAGGCCAAAGGATGCCCTGCTCCTTCAGTTCATGTCCAGTTTATAATGAGTAACAAAGGTATGAGACTCAGACCAGGTTGCTGCAGCACAAACTTCATCAATGAAAGCTCTGGATGAAAAGACAGATGAAGTAGCCATAGCCCTAGTGGAATGAGCCTTGGGAGATTAGGGCAACTCTATACCTATATCAGAGTAAATAAATGAAATGCAGTCTGTTAACCATTTTGCTAAAGTTATTTTGGAAACTACCTGTCCTGACCTGTTTGTAGAGAAGGAGACAAACAGCTGATCAGATTTTCTATTTTTTTTTTTGTTCTGAATAGGTAGAAACATAACTGTTTATGAACATCCAAGAGATGTAATAGGTATTCACCTTTGTTTGAAAAATTGGGGAAGAAAACTGGCAACTGAACTGACTGATCAATGTTAGACTCCGTGGACACCTTAGGCAGAAAGGAAGGATTCATTCTCAAGGAAACTCTTATCTTTGTGAAAAGTGACAAGGAGATTTGGCTGACAAATCGTGAAGCTCTGAAATTCTCCTAGCGGAAGTGATAGCTACTAAAATGTGTTTTCCAAGAAAGAAATTTTATGTCATATGAACTTGCTGGTTATATAAAGGCTTCTGGGTAAGGGCTTGCAGTACCATCGTGAGATCCCAAGAAGCAGAGGGGTCTCCAACTGGAGGTCTACAATGAAAGGTTCACTTCATGAAAGCCATACATAGTTTGGAAGGAAAAAAAAAGGACAACTTTTTCTTTCAAGCTTGGAAATTGAATATAGCAGCCAGTTGGTGTTTGATGGTGTAGAAGCTAGCTCCTTCCTGAAAAAGAGTGTTAAGAAAAAAAACATATGCCATGGGTGCTGAGAAAGCGTCAATATTTTCCTTAGATGCATAAACAGAAAACCTCTTCCACTTGTTATTGTTGACCTTTATGGTGGAAGCTCTCCGAGAGGCCAAAACAATGTTGTGAATGGAGGGGGCTAGCCTGAACTTTCTTACAAAAACCATGCAGTCAACTTGAGGGTGTGGAGATTGGGAATCTGAGTCTCTGATGGGTGAGATATGAGATCCTATATGGCACCCAGAATCCAAGGTGAAAACTTTAGGGGAGACCAAAAAAAGGGGCAGTAAGAATTAAGGTACTCTTTTGACCTGTTGGCTTTCTGCGGAACTTTTGGGATTAATGGTAACACGGAGTAAGCATAAAGGAGACATGGGGGCCAATCATGAACTAGAACATCCCTCGGTGGCTCCCCCTCTGGGAGGATCAGACTAAAATAATTGTTGGACTTGGCATTCAGAGAAGAGACCGAGGTCGCAACAAAGTTGCCCCAACGGCTGAAAATCATGTTTGCTACTGTTTGAGGGACAACTCATGAGGGGTCAAAACTGACCTGCTGAGTCTGTCTGCTAGAGTGCTGGCTATCCCCTGAATAAGTGTTGCAATTAGAAAATGGTCTGAAGATATCACCCACTCTCAAACCCTCATAGCCTCCCTGCACAATGGGTAGGAATGGGTTCCTCCTTGTTTGTTGATATACCAGACTACTGACATGTCTGTATGGATTGCAATTGCCCCAGAGGAAGAACATCCTGGAAGGCTTGCAATGAAAGGAGGACTGGTCTCATCTCAAAGACATTGATATGCAATTTGGTCTCTGTGATCGACCATACACCTTGGACCATCTTCCCTTGAAAGTGCATCTCCCACCCAGACCACGAAGCGTCCATGGTCACTGTGGCTACGGCTAGTGGAAGACAGAAGGGTCTGCCTAGAAGAAGGTTGTGTGATTCCAACCACCACTGGAGATGGTTCCTGCAGATTTGAGATAACTTTATTGGAGCAGACAGAGGATGGTAAAGGATATGCCATCGAACTGCTGTGGTCTCTGAAAAACCATCATGAAAAATCTTGCCAGAAGAACCAGGACAACTGCGGCTGCCATTGACCCTAGAGCCTGTAAAACCAATTTGGCTGGTGCTGGCTGCAAATGCTGCAGCACATGTTGTCTGAGAAGTAAAATGCGATGTATTGGCAAGCACGCTACTTGTTTTCTTGAATCCAATTTCATCCAATTTCATCCCTATGAACTCTAGGTTTTGCATGGGTGTCAGTTTTGATTTCGCTAGATTTATCGTGATCCCCAGGTGGTTGAAGATTCTCCACAGACAGTCTCTTAATTGTAATAATAGACGCCTTGTCGGTGCAGTCCTGAATCAATCGTCTAGGTATGGAAACACCTAGAATCTTTTTAGTCGCAGGTGAGTAGCTACAACTGCCAGACATTTGGTAAACACCCGAGGGGTTGTGGTGAGTCCAAAGGGCAGTGCCCTGAACTGGTAATGATTGGCTCCCAGCCAAAAGTGCAAATGACTTATGGAGTGCCTGCCAATACTGATATGACAGTAAGTGTCCTGAAGATCTATGGAGCACATCCAGTCGTCCTTATGTTAAAATAGATGCACGACTGCTGAATTATACACCAATGCACTGTGCGAACACATACATAAATGCATGGACTAGCCATACCCAACAGAACCAAGACACTTCCAAAAAAAAAAAAAAAGGAGCCAATCTGGTGGTCCCCTGCCATTAATAAACTCTACAACAGAAACTGTTGCAGAAAAAGGTGAAGTCCCAAGACTGGAAAAATTCCCTTATTAGCCTCAACAAAAAAATTGAGATCCCTCATCAACACCTCCAAAGCCAGCTATGAAGGCAGAATTGCGTCAGACACTAACAACCACAAAGCCTTCTGTAGTTATACCAAGAATCTCCACAGCAATACCCAGATTTGCTCCAAGTTACTGCCCAAAGCTATCTCCTACATTGAGTCAACAGATATTGCCAACATACTGGCCGACAGATTCAGTGCCAGCTTTACCCCCCCCCCCGGACCAATCTCAATACTGGAAGAATGCCAGGTACCCAGCATTACTGCAGCAAAGGTTAAAGCTGCATTGTCCAAGGCCAAGAATACAGCTTCCATGGGACCCGACAATATTCCTGGCTGCGTTCTACATGAATTAAAAAGTGAACTGGCACCACATCTGTGGGCCCTGTTCACTCACAGCCTCATCTTAGGCTTTGTCCCTACCGAATGGCGCACTGCTGCAGTCATCCCTCTCCATAAAGGAGGTGGGACTACAGACCTTGGAAATTATCACCCCATAAGCCTGACGAGTCTGATATGCAAGGCTATGGAGCGCATCATCATGGACCTAATTAACAAAGATATAGGGAATCTCCAAACTCTAAATCCCATGCAATTTGATTTTGTGAAAGGTACATCATGCCTGCTCAACCTAGTTGACTACTTTGATTCAGTCACCAGAGCTGTAGATGAGGGTAAGGCAGTTCATGTAGCCTACCTCGATCTGGCCAAGGCCTTCGATACTATTCCTTACTCAGGAATTATTGATAAACTCACCAAACTAGCTCTCAACCCCTATATCGTTAGGTGGGTTGCAAACTGGCTCACAGATAGAACCCACAGTGTGAAAGTTGCAGACTCCAAGTCAGATTGCTGACCAATCACGAGTGGAGTCCCACAGGGATCGGTCTTGGGTCCTCTCCTGTTTGGCATCTACTTCTCAGAAGTGCAGGCCAACATGGAGGGACTCTGGCTGACCAAGTTCGCAGACGACTGCAAGCTGGGAGCCATTATTAACTCCCCAAGTGATGCAGATGTCCCACAGAAAGGCCTCACCGAGACCAACGACTAGTGTCGAAACCATGGTCTTAAGTTTAATGCCAAAAAATGCGTGGTCATCCCCTTTGGGCAGTTCCCACTAATTACCACATCAATGGGAGCCCACTGAAGGTGTTATAAGAGATTAGGAGACACAGGTTGATAGCAACCTCTCCTTTGACCACCACATTGCCACTATGGTCATAAAGTCCTTTTATGTGGCACATCTCATTACCAAGGGTTTTGCATCTAGGAAGAAAGAGGTCATCATTTCTCTCTACTCTACCCTCATTAGACCAATCATAGAGCATAATGCCCCATTTGGCATGTACCTCACTAGACACCTGCAACAGATGGCGAGGACACAAAAGTACCTCACAAAGAGGATCCTAGGCCTACACGGACAGACTCAAAAAACTCCAGCTATTCTCCGTCTCATATCGTCTACTAAGAGGCTATCTCTGCTTGCCTTACAAAGCCATGTCTGACCCAGCTCTGTTAGAAATGCTACAGCTAAAGAAATCCCAATCCCTCTGCACCACGCGCTCCAGAGACCTCATCCTCATTACCACAATCAACAGAACATGCTGGAGGGACATGGTCATAATGCAGCGACTGCCCATGCTCTGGAATAGACTTCCCATACATGTCAAGCAGAGCACCTCACTGGCCCTCTTCTAGAGAAATCTTGATCAGTGGATGGGAAATAGTTCACCCTGGTGATCACTCCAGTGGTTCTACAAGAGAGAGGCACTGGGAACTAACGTCGGGCAGCACAATGCCAGGGCACTTCTATGGGCTAGGCTTGTAAAGGCTCCAAGGGCATTAGCCTAGTACACACCTAAGAACAGTGGCAAAATGGACTGAACTGTAACCATTTGGAACTTGGACTTCTTCACAAACTGATTCAGATTATCGAGAGCCAGAATAGGTTTCAGGTCTCCTGTCTTTTCTGGCACCAAAAAGAAGCAAGAATAAGTTATAAATCCTCTTTGGTCGGTAGGGACCTCCTGGATGACTCTTTTGCAAGAGTTTTTGAACTTCTTGTACAGCATACTCCTCCTGACTGGGTGGCACATTGAGGAGTCTCCTCCTTGGGCCTGAAGGAGTTAGGGAGAAGGGAATGTAACAGCCTCTGGATATAATGTTTAGCACGCAGGAATTGTTTGTTATACTTGTCCAGGCATCTAGGTACAGGGATAGACAACCCCTGACTGCATTCAGAGATGGACAGTCAGGCAATGCTTCAAGAGTGCTAGAAGGGCCCATCAGAAAAGGTTCCCTGAAGCCCTGATTCTGCAGACCCCCTCGAGGAGGTATCTCTGTGTGGATCCTGAAAAGAACCTTGAGACTTCCTGAACCAAGTCTTCTTCCCTCCTCGCTAGTTTCTGGAGAAGGTCCTCCGAGGAGTAGAAAACTAGATACCTACAGCAAACAAGGTCTTTCCTTCTTGCTCGCTGCGGGTTAATGTGTCTTTCACAGATGGTCCAAACAAGGAGGACTCATCGAAGGGGGCATTAATGAATGATGCCTTGAAGAGATCCCTAAAGTCAGAAAACCACATCCAGGCATGCCTCCTGATGGCTATCCCTGTACCGGCTGCTCGAGAGGTGCCTTCTGCCACATGCAAAATTGACCCCATCAAGGGATTTATAAAGGAAAAAGAGTTGCCAGTTGGGGAGAGATCTTTTTCAAGTCCTCTTCCGACATGGTCTTAGAAAGAGTTGGATAATTCCTTAACCAGCTCTCTCTGCAAACGGGTGAAGTGCGCCAAATAGTTCAAAGACCTCTGTGCGATGGTAGCCGAGGCATAAATTCGCTTTCCATGTCTGTCCAATGCTCTAGACTCCTTGTTAGGCAGATGGACAGTGGAGCTTTGCTCTGTTCTTAGTGGCTGCTGCTGCAACAACAATGGCATCTACAGGGACGCCTTTACTCCAGTCTGTGCAATCTGATAGTGGACTCAGGAATATATCGGGGTGTTTGGGGATAGGCCAGACCATGTCCAGCTCCTTCCAGGCCTGGTGGAAAACTAGACCAATCAGCTCATCTGCCAGGGAAGTCACCCAGGATGTAAACAGACCTGTCCCGAAAGTCTCCAGGAACACAGATTCCTCAGGAGGAGGAGCTTGGGCAGATCATCCACCTTTCTGCTGAAGGAGTTCTAGGATGTCACCAAAGGAGACGTCCTCAGGTGGTGACTGAAGAGATCCTTCTTCCTCATCAAAACTGGTTTCCTCACTGAGGGATGCCAAAAGGGAGTTTATATGCCTCCTTTTACACTTTTTCTTCCAAGAGACTTCCTCAGTGGTGTGTCCTGGGGAGGTGTCAGAAGAAGAGGGGCCTCCTTGGGGGGGGGGGGGGGGGAGTGGTCCTGAGGCTCCTCAGGAGATGCTGACATAGAACAGGAATGACCGGCTCAGTGCTCAGATCTGATGGACAATCTGATGGACAGAATAGAACCTAAGTGTGAGGACACAACTCTCTAAAGGTAGAGAAAGCCCTTTCTGCTATGCGGAAGGCTGAACTAGGGACGCACAGTCTTTCTCCCTTGAAATTGAACTTACTTGAGGGAAAAGAGCAGAACTACCAGCTCTTGAAGGACAAAGCTCCAAGCGGAAACGATGGCTAAGCCAAAGTCGGAGCTGAAGTCAACCCCCTAGATTCGGCATCGACTTCTCAGATCCGGGACCGTCTCTGATCCGACAAAAACAGAAAAGTGCCAGTCAGGGAAACTGTCAGAATCGAAGAAGGAAGCTTCCTCTGATCTGGCATCGACTCGCTCGCGTACCCAGGTTCTTGAGGCTCTGAAACCAAAGGTCGGTTTGGAAAGGGAGTCTGAACAAATGGAAGAGGAGCACTCATGGATCAGAGATTGGATGGAGATGGTAACACCCCCATCTGGATCTGCTCCATGAGGAACGTCCACATCCTGCTGTCCACATCAGACTCAGTGAAGCTTCAAGAAGACCTTGAAGATGCCGAGGAAGCATGTCTTGATTTGGTAGGGGTATGTCGGACTTTAGAAGAGCAGGGGACATCGGTTCAACCTGGAGGGTCGTCAGGTTCTTAACGACTGGATACGAAATCCTGAGTTCCGAGGAGGTGGGACTGGGCATGGGGGTTCCAGAAATAACAGGAGCTGAGGTTTTTGAGGTACTTGGAGCTGAAAGAGACAGATCAGATAACCCTTTTGGCTCCAAAGCCGGCCTTGAGACCTTCGAGGTAGACACAGTCTGATTTGAAGAACTCTTTGGATCCAAACATTTGTGGGAGGTACTCAGACCAGTAGGCAATTGATCTGAGATCTTAGCCTTTTTCCTGGTTTGCTCTGACTCCCATGAAGAAGCAGAGGCAGCCTTTGGAGCTAGCATGCTTTAGGGGGAGGGTTGAACCCCAGAAGAGGTGGATGTAGACAACAAGCCCCTCACAATCAGCTTGTTATGGCGATCAGCCAGAGAGCAAGAGTTGAAGCCACACGCACCTCACATTCAATGTCTAAATGGTCTGGTCAGACAACAAACATGCTTATTTTGGGCATCAAAGTTGGAGATCTTGTGCCCAAAAGAAATGCATCTCGAACCCAGTTAGCTTCTCTGCCATAGAAGAACACTGTCAAACAGTAAAGCTATTACATTAAATCTTAAGCTCTAAACTTCTAAACTTGTAACACTTACGTTCTTCTTTCATCTTTTCTCGGTTAGGGGTCGCCACAGGGGAACTCCGGTCCGCTAATGATTGGCAGTAGATTTTTATGGTGCCGAGGTGCCAGCCCGATGCCCAACCTTCAATGAAGGCAGCCCATTCACGCACGCCACTCGACCGCGGGGAGGACATGCAGACCACACAGAAGGTGCTCCAGCCAAGAACTGAATGGGAGAACCTCTTGCTGTGAGGCGATAATGCTACCGCTGCACCACCGCGGCTACTAAAAACTTTTACTTGGCCAACAAGCAGTAAAGCTAACTATTAAACTAAATCTTAAGCTCTAAACTTTTAACATATTAAAACTTTTAACTTGACTAGATTTTTTTTTTTTTTTTGAGAAAGTGCCAATGACACGAGAAAGAAGCAAGACAATAAGAAACCTAAAGTCCCTAACGTTCTGCTAACTAGGAGAAGGCAAAGATACAGAATAAAAAAAGAACTATAACCACAATAGATGCTATGTAAAGAAAAATCTTTTAAAGGATTCATACATCTCAAACACTAGCCCGAAACTGGAACCACATCTGGTAGCAAAGTGCAGCAAATGAGATGTGGGGAGTTGAGGAAGACATGGAGCATTATGGGTGGGGGAGGAGCTCGAGATTCTGATCTTAAGTCTGGGAAAACAGCCAAGTTGGATTGGATGTCAGATCAGAGACCCGTTCGAGAGGAGGAATGAAAAAGGACAACATCAGATCTAAAAGTACAGTTTTGTACCTACCATAAATGTAGATGTTCGAAGATCATGCTGCTGCTCCTTACCTTAGGGTAGTCCATTGTCCTCTCGGTGCGCCGAATCAATATATTAGGCTGACGGCTCGTCAAGCGCTTAAGACTGACATCAGGGGGCGTCCAGGGTAAATCAATGACATGACAGGCGCATCATCCTCTTTTCTTCCCCAGAGTTGAAGAAGAAGACCTAAAAGAAAGAAAAAAAACAAAAAAAAACAAAAAAACCAACCACCCACTAATCATATGTACAATATATACAAATATCATCACAATATTCCACCAAACAACACAACAGCCTCCCTCTACTACAGAGGGGAAGGAGGAGGGTTTGACTGGACAATGTGGATGTGAGGGCATTACATTTTATGTTATGGTAGAAGCATACCTGTTGTTCTTTCTTCTCATCAAGCTGCAGCAGAACCTGAGTAGAGGTACAAGAGGTGGTAAAGGGAGGGAGGATGAAACTATAAAAAAACCAGTTAGAGCAAAAACCAGTAAGTGTAGTACAGTAGCAATTTAGAGTAAGCAAATAGGTAAATGCATAAATTAGTATACAAGAGCCAGTATACAATGCCTTCCAATATCCTGCCTAGCTGCCTTAAAAAATTGTAAAAGTCTTAAAAAAGCTGTAATTTTACCAGTAGCCCCTAGTGCTGGAGCCCTAATGGAGCCTGGAATAACCTTACCATGATAAGAATAACAGAAAGCAATACAAAACCCAACACCACTTAAACCCAGAACCCAAAGACATATTTTGGCCAACCCAAAGCACTGCCTGAGACCGCAAGCTGAGACACCTGAACCCTTCGCAACTGCTCAAATATTATCGCAACTATATGTGTATATCAAGTGTGGGGTTTGCTTTAAAGCCACACTAGAATTGCATTTTTTAAAGGCAAATGAATAGTTTGGTTTAAGTAACTAGAAGGATTAGTAGGCATAAAGGAGGATTGAAATGCGTAATTAAGAAAAATCAGGAAGGATGGGCCTGTAAAGAAGAAACCAGCACATATGAAAAAAAAATTCAGAAAAACCTTCTACGCAGAGGTAAAGTCAAGCAACCTTCCTTGATATGGGTTTCAACTTCCAAGTAGAAGCAGTCTCAACACATAAAGTGAGTTTCTCCAACACAAATTGAGATCCCAAAAAGGGGATAAGAAGAACAAAGGAGGGGTCTTATTAAAAACAAAGGGAGAATTGCTTAAACAAAGTCAAGCAGTCCAATGGTGGGTCACAGTCTGCCAGGCAGAGCTAACAGAGAGTGCTGCAGCGATATTGAAGAGAGACAAGGACAAACCTTTGTCCGGTATCTCAACACTTTTAAATTGACCAACACTTAAATTATTCTTTTTGCTCAAATGACTTTGCTGCGCATCTAATAAAAGCTCATGTGACAATATCTCGTACACAAATCTTGTGGTAAACTTCTCCACCTTCAAAAAACATTCAAAACTTGGGCTGGGCTTGAGACCCTCCAGGGGTTTAATGCAGAATATGCGAGCTGTTCTCAAGAATAAAACAGAGAGTTGACATTGAAAGGCCATTGAGGCCCTGAGACAATCAAGGTGGAGGTTGAGTAAAGTCCTGAGAGGCTCCATCTGGAGACTTCTCAATGTGGGTTGGGCTGTCATAGGAGACCAATCTGGAGCATTTAAAGTATGTTTAGCTTGTCCTGTAGATCTATTTAGGAGTACCTTTGATTGGAAGGAGGCACATGAACCTTGCCATACACCTGGAGATTGCTCCAAATGAAAGGAAGAGCATCCACTTTTTTGTGCAAAAATGAAAAAGCACATCCTTTAACGGCTAGCAGGATGGTGGACCTTTTTAACAGATCTATGTCCAGGTTTAGTGGAACTACGAGATCCACTCTAAATACAGATCCAATTTCCAACACTGGGGATCCATGGTGCGATCTTGAGGACACAATTGCTACTCAGTTCTGTGATCTATAGGCAAACTGAGAGTCTGCTCCTAGCTGTAAACTGAGGCAGTCTCCTAAAGCCGTGCTTAGCTGCATACTGGATGTTGATGTTCCCCTTGTATTGATGTTAATGCTGAACATTGTGCTGTCTGTCCGAACCAACACCTGTCCTGTTGATTGTAAATCCTGACTGGTATCTCCTTTGCCTTGATATGTGCTAACATCTCCTTCAAGTTGATTAGAATCTGTTGTTGATTCTAACGGCGAGCAACGTGTCTTTTACCCTGATTCCATTGGAATTGGAAATACAGGCTTTGTCTGAGGCATCTGTCGTTCCCTTCTTTAGGCGCTTCTGGCGAGAACCATCTGTCGTTACTTTTGGCTGAGGTAGAGCCCACCTCAAAAATTCCTTTTCAGATGGTGTTGTGTATCTGAATGAGCAGTGTCCTTTCCTTTTGAATGCTGCATCCATACATTTTTGAGATAGGAATACAATTCCTGCCATGCAGTTTGGCATTGGGAAGATACCAATAAGATGTCAAGAACCCAATCTGGGAAATGCATGGTCTGCAGTCAAACTGGCAGAATTGTCCAATTGATGGAGGCCATCTGGAGATTCTTTGTGTATCAGTCTCACAGGCCATCTGCAGAGATTGTATTCAGGTGTAAACCCAGAAATTTCGATGTCTGAATACCCTAGAGGCCTGGACTTTATTGGATTCTACAGAATATGATGAAGAAGTTAGCACTGCTATAGCTAAACTTAAAATCATTCAAAGTTGGATCCTTCCTTGGGCCAAGAATCAGGCAATCGTCCAAATACTGGAGAGAATGATGCCATCCTTGGCCTTCGTAAAGCTATCACTGGGGAGGAACCCAACCCGAACATGATCTGGGAAGTCCCATCCGAGCCACAAGGGCAATGCCAGAGGAGCAGTAATGAGAGTCAGCCCGAAAACGTAGATAACTGATGCAACTTCCAGATCCAGGGAGCCATGAAGGTAAGCCTCCTTGAGATGTAAGTCCAACATGAGTGATCCTTGCCTTGAGAGCCAAAAGCTGTCCCCACTTACGTCCAACATTTTGAACAGGAATGTCCTTCCCAGTGTTGAATTTAGAAAGGATTAAAGTGGAATACTCCACGTTGAGGGACTTCTTTTGGTACTAGGAACAGGAAGCAGGTAAAATCCTTGGCCCACTTCTAACAGTCTTGTATTTGTGCTATTTGAAGCAACGGAGAAAACGGGTTGAGCCTCAGGGAAATAACCTGGAGGGCGATCTGAATTGTAACTGAAGGAGGCAAGGTGTGGAAATAAAACTTGTGTGGTGTCCTGAACGGTGGACTGTCGCTCTTCAAAGGCAGAGCTCCAGGCATTCATGATCTGGCAGCTGTTTCGGATAAGGTGCTGCCGGGCAACCACGCCCTGGCAGCTGAAAGGTGGCAAATTGGGCCTGTTGGGAGAAAAGGTGCTGGCCTGGCCCCTCACCGAAGATTGTGCAGGTGTCTAGATGTTCCCTCAGACTGTGAACTGAGAGAAGTGCCTCTACCGAGAAGATCTACCCTAGGAAGTGTGAATCATAAGAGATGAGAATAAAGGAGCAGGAGCCCGCCTACAACCGGCCTTGTCTTCCATTTTGAATCTCATAAGCAGCACCAATATGAACCACCTTGTCTCAGGAGCCTAAAGCTCTTCCAGCCTGTACAGGCAAACCATTTCACAGTAATCAGACTGTAAAGGCTGTTCAAAATCCTTGTCTTAACATGGTCAGAGGGCCACTGAGACGGAGCAGCCAGGCGTACACCGAAGAACTGACAGAAACAGAAACCCTGATGTTCAGATGGCCACAGCATCAAAAAACCACATTAAAAAGAATGCTCTTCCACCTGACCCTGAACATGTGCCAAATCTTGTATTAATTTACACTCTGGGCCTTCCATGGAAACACCTGCCTTGACAACAAATTGAGAAGAAGATGCCTCTGATATTTCAACATGTGAAACCAAAGCTTCTACCTTGGACTAGCTAATAGAATATTTTGAGCCAGAGGCATCTATCCAAAAGCAAAGCTCTTTATCTGAAGGAACCCGAAAAGAATACAACAGAAGAGTTGACACCCCTTCACATCCTGACTAACAGTCCATCCTTCCGGTGGTAGGACTCAAGGCCTAATATTTGGGCCTCAAGGCTCCCTACATATCTTCTATCACAGTTTAACGGAGCAGCTAGCAAAAGAATCAGGATTAAGAGAAGCCTCTGTCTTTACATCTTCCACCACATCAGAACGGGAAGCAGAAGAAAAAATGTTCCTCATGGAGAAAGCAAAAACTCCCTAGAAAAATCCATGTCCAGAGAGAGTCCTGGGTAGAAAGCAAATGCTCCCTCATGGAATATGAAGAATCCTGAAAGTCCTCAGTCAAGACTTGAAACATCCTGGAATCCAAAATGCCAAGTCAGAATAATGAAAATACTTCTGCAAGTCTTCAATGAAGAAGAACTTGATCAAAGTAGAAGCTCATTCGCTACCAACTCTGGTTTCCACTTCTGACTCAGATCAGGAGGGGCAATCCACCATTTCTGGGTCAGACTTGGGAATAATGTACAAAACCTTAAAAGAATGAGGAACTTTTCAGGGGCAGCTTGATGACTATCAGGAACATTACAGGCAGTAACACACACATCCACTAAAGCTGAGAGAGCAGAAGGAGCTGGTGTAGTTCTGGAAATTCCTTCTTTAACAACTCATAGCATTTTCTGAGAGACTGAGAAATCTCAGTATTCTCCCACTCAAAACACTGGCACATTCTAGTAATAGTCTCACAGAAAGAGAAACTCCCACAGAGATAATCAGAAACTGGACTCTCTTCAAGAGTCTGAATCAGAACTCTAAGGAGAAAACCCTGCATCTGCACCCTTCACCTTCATGTTCAGATTCACAATTTTGACTTCTTCAGGAAAAGAGGGATCCCTCTTTCCTTTACCAGAAACTACTTCAGCAAGAAGGACCAACAGCCTGAATTAAACCCTGAGCCAGACCAAGTAAATTACTCCTGATGAGGAAATTTGAGAAGCAGATACATACCTAGTTTTTGGTTTCTTTCTGGCAGGACAAATGGGGCAAACCATGTTATAGTAATGGCAGCAGAAGCCTCACCAGGGATAGGCACAGCATAGCATTCTGACACAACAGGGAAGCCTTCCCTCTGCTCTCTCTCAGGACTGACAAGAGTGGCTCTATCTTGCCCACTGAGGGGACCCAAACAGCCACCAGAGGATGTGGTTAACCCCCATTCCATATTTGCTGTAGCTGCTATACCAGAGGGATCTGGGGTAAAAGATGATTTCTTTGAGTACAATACATGGCCACAGCATAGTCATCCACCTGGTGCTGAGGCAAACTGCTAGTCTGCTGTGGTGGGGAAGTCTGTTTGTTTAACTTGCTTTTTGTGTCTGGAAGAAGGAACAACCATGGGACCAACAGTCTGTTCCACAGTCAATCCAAATATAGTGCCTCTTTCCTGGGGAAGAAGAGCAGCAAATGCAGTAAAAACAAGTCTTTAAAAGTTACCTTTTTCACAGAAACACAGTAATAAAACACATTAAATCACACTGCCAACAACCCAAAAATAAAATAAACAATTTCTCCAAAGAAAAATTGTTTTCAGTTACTTTACACAACTTTTAAACGGACAAGAAAAAAGGGCACTCCTGTTTAAAAGTACAATACAGTACTATGACAATCCAGTAAAAACACAGCTCTTAGCTTTAAAATAACTTTCCTGAAGAGAAACGTGATAAAACACACAAAATATTTAGAAAATGGAAGCCCCGCCACCAAAGGGAACTTATCTGCCCAGAAAAGGAACACCACCATGCTGACAGTCTATCTTCAAAAGCCCAAGAAGAATGTACTCTTAGGTGGTAGCAAAGCTCTGAAGGCCACGGCACTCAAATTTGTCTTTTATTCAGCTCAGCTCGAGCTGTCTAACAGTTTGGACATGTGGAAGGTACCCTGAAGCTTTGGAAGCTGGCTGGCTGTTTCATCCTTGGCTGGATATAATGCATATAGCTAAGACTACTACAGCAGTGTGATCAATACGATGAACAGACTACAGTTGTGAAAGTAAAATTACTGTAACAGTACATGTTTAAATGATCACTATTGCAGTAGCCCAAGTTATATGGGTTACATCCTGCTAAGGATATAACAGCTGATCAGGTTCCAAAGCTTCTGGGCACTTCCATAAACACATCATTAGTCAGTTCAAGCTGAGCTGACAAAGTCAGGCTTGGTTGCCAAAGCCATTCAGAGTTTTCGTACCGAGAGGGAGGTTAAAGCCCTGAGAAAGACAATGCTAGGAAATTACAGTTCACAACCTAGCATACAAAATATACAAAAATAAGGTGGAGTGGAGGGAAGTAGTGGCTACTTCAGCGGTCATTATTCTAACATCTATTGTTATGGTAAGTTTCCTGTACAATGTTCTTCATAAGGATCACTGCTGCAGTAGCCAAAGCTGCATGTGCAGATTACCATAACTTAGATAGATTGGGAAGGAAGAGGATAAGGGTCCACGAGCCCCTTGAGAATGGTCCAAGCAAAGCTTAGCCTAGAACTGGAGAATGAATCTAATTCATAGTGTTTTGCAAAAGTATGCAGAGATAACCAGGTTGCTGCTTCTAGAATCCAACCCTTTCCAAAAAGCCACGAATGAAGCCATGGTTGTGGTACAACAGGCATTGACCCTGCCTGGAATAGTTTTGTTGTAGTGGATGAATCTGCACATCTAACAGAATTAGAGTTCCTGACTTGGGGGGACAAAAGAACTCATCATTGCTGTGACATCTGCATGACGACTATCTGAGTTGCAAACTCTCATGGTGAGTGAATACTATCTATTTTCCACAGGAATATAGTCCCTTCAAGAACAAACCCTTAATTCATGCTCATAGTGGTTTCAAAGATTACTCTGAATTAAGCCATCAATCTTTCAATTTTCTATCCAAAACCTAAAATTACCAGGAAAAAGGATTCTGGATACTCTGGGCATGCACTGGTAGCTCATGTACTATCTTGACAGAACTACGCCTTTTAGAAAAACTCATCATCTATTTATTTCTCATCAAGGGACAAAAAAAAGGACATCCTGCCTCAAAGAAAATTCTGGTTATCCTCAGCGTTTTTTTTTTTCTTTTGTTTATTCTCACCATGGCAAATCCGTTCCAAGCAGTGGACTACAAGCATTCTAGAAGCAGCCACATGGTCCTCTGTACATACTTTTACAAAGAATTACAAACTTGATTCCTCTTCTAGTTCCAGGTCAGACTTTATTAGGACCATTCTCCAGGGGTTACTGTATCCATAACCTTACTCCTCCCAGATTACATAGGTTTTGGTAAACAACCCATATAGTCTAAGGGCTACTGCAGCAATGGAAATGATGAACAAAATAAAAGTTGCAATTGCCCATAACAGTATATGTTTCAATTTCTCATTGCTGTAGTAACTGCACCCATCCTGCATCCCCTACTCTTGTATATACTTGTAGTTGGATATAAAGTAGGGCTGTGTTTCTACTTGATAAGTTTCATTGTTATTATTGGGTGGTTGTTTCTGTACTGTTAGTCTCCTCTCATTGCACTGACGAGAGTCCTGAAGAAAGCTTCACTCTGACCATTGATTTCCCTCCTTGGGATTAGCCAGTCAGAAGTTACAATGAAGAAGTGGAGAGAGCCAGAGCTTTTTGACTATGGACAGCTGCTGTTTCCAATGCAGGGAAGAACCCATACAGCCTAAGGGCTACTGCAATAGTGGGAATGATGAATATTTCCTGTTAAGCTTGGGTCTCAAAAATGTGTTTTATAGACCGCAGTCTTGCCATTTTCCTTGTTTCCTAAACACTCCTTCAGCAGGGGGGGGGTAAAGAGGACATTCTTGCCAAAGGTGCACTGAGGAGCACAGTTGTACATGGTCTAGAAGGACAAAGCCGTCAATTAGGCATGTCTCAGAATAACTGACCATATAACTTCTGCCTTGCACTATACGTCTACTGCATCACAGAAACATTTAAGTGCTAGGCACAGGATGACAGTTCACTGAGCTCAAGCATCTCTTTCTTTGCCGCTTTATCCTATGCCCCCTCTAGATTAGGCCTCATCTTTTCCAGAAAGGATAGACTATAGGAAAACACGTAGAACTGGCAGTTCAAGGCTCTGAAAGAAAGCATTCACTTTTTTCCAAAATCGTTTGAGTATTCTACTTCCTTGTCACCAAGAATACCGTTCATGGGTGCAGTTGAGGTTACTCACTTGCTGGAATCAAAGGACACCATGGCTGCATCAACCCAAGGATTTCTATAAAGGCATTTATATGAATCCTTGACCCTATCAAAGAGGTCATATTTTCTAAGGGAAGGGAGTATGGCTCCAAAGACTTACTCTGAATACATTTCTCCATAACAACTGGCACTGGAGGAACAGCTAATACTTTAGGTTCAAACTGGTCCATGTAAGCAATGTTTCTGAGCTAGACAATGAGTAGCGTTCAAGTCTCCCACTGAAAAACATCCTTCGTTCTATGAAGGGCATCACCAAAGAAGAAATTATTTGGTGAAGCATAAAAAAGGGATTCCTCAGTGTGATTCATAAGCCTTAGCAGAAGGGAACAAGTCCATGTAAGCTAGTTCATCTGCCTCTGAATCATGGGAGAAGAATCCTTAGGTGGGAATCACACCCTTCTCTTTAAAAAAGGGGCCTCAGACACCTCCAGTACTTTTAACTCTGGCCCTTTGGTTTTCAGAATGGATACAAAAAACTTAGCCAGTTGAACCAGAAAACTATCAGAAGAAGTGAAGAGGACAGAGGTACTACGTAACCTAGTCCAAAGCAAGCTGGCAGGCACTGGTTTGGCCTTTGGGTCTTGTGCCTACTGGATTTGGGTACAAATGCGTTACAGAAGTTGGATCACAGGTGAAGTCAGAGACTTCTAGACTACAGGAACTTTCTTGCATTCTAAAATATTTGGTATCTTGGCTTCCTCCTCCTTAATGAGAATATAGTCCTCTGAAACTGAACAGAATTTGGACTAGGACATACGAGACACTGAAGGCCTAAGCAGAGGTCTCATCAGAGACAGATAAAGAGGGTGCAAGCTGCAAAATCTCCTTTATGTGTTTGGAGTTGCAGGACACAGTGAGAATGGTTGCTTAATGGAACTTCCCTGGTCTCCCGAACTTCTCCCCATGTCTCTTATCAGAGTGATTCGTTTTTCAGAGAAACATTTTCAGAGGCTTTGGTTGATGGTAGCATGAAAAAAGGCATATGCCTCACTTTTGGCTGCAAATTCCTGGAGGGACTGGCCACTTTTATAGATTTGTCCTCAGGGTGAAAGAAAAAAATGCAGACAAGAGTCCAAGTCATGCTCTAGGTGGAAGCAGAAGAAATCCAGATTACGAAAGTCCCTGTGAAGAGTATGCTTCCTGCACACAATACAACTGTTGACTTTAACAATATTTCCCATCTCAGAACGACTTGCAAAATCAGACATTAGCTTTATTAGATGCTAGCAATAAGGAAGATTAAGAAAAAATCCATTGTGGGGCACTTAACTAGCTCCTGGAACCAGCCTGACTAACAGACTGAAAACCTTGTGGAACACATGGCTATGCAGTACTGCACTGTATGCAAGATCTGACTGATGCATCTCTTATACCATCAATGTCCTTGGATCCTGCTGAGAGGGCCTTGGCTGAAACCTTGGAGGAAGATAAAGCTCTGAAAGTTGGCCTGCAGGCAGCAATCCCAATGAGAGGACTGCGACAGTTGAGTACTACAATGGGCATCACCCCGAGCACAGACAGCACTGGTGTTGGAGTAACAGACATCAATGGCTTCTGATACCAGATGGGGATAAGAGATGAGGATCATTTCTTGGTGCACTTTCAGAAAAGTCCATCATCATCTTCAACAAGTCTTCTTATAGTCTATGTCCCCTCTGTAACAGTGGTTCCAGGAACAATCCATGGAAGATGGAGGGTAGGAGTGCAGAATTTTTCTAACTTCTGAATCAGATGCGGGTGATGCACCATATTCAGTACCACAGCGGGAGATGCATCAACAACAAATCAACACATAAGGCACTGGAACACACAAGCTGTAATACCCTTTTCTGGGACAACACAGGTTTTGCAACAAATACTAGCAAACTGTAAACTCCAGCAAGCAACATATGTACATGAATCCCTCAGCCTACATTTTCTTTATATCACCACAAAAAGTTTTGATTTATTACTTCTTTCAGCTGTATGATTTTTCCTTCTATCCCCGATAATTTGGTGATTAAATGAATCACAAATTTCACACTTGTCCTTGAAGTGTTCTTCCTTAAATAACACAAGCTATGCTTGCCCTGAGAAGAAATTTTCTGTTTAATTGCTTTTAAAAAGTGTGGCAAGTGTATGTTCCACAGCTACAAACCACTTTTCACCCAACCAAATAGAAAAATTAGTAACTCGGATACAAACAGCCAGAAAGCAAATAACCTTTGTAGCAAAAATGCTGTTAAAGGAGACCAAATATAAAAAAAGAAGTCATGTACTCACCATAACATTCCATCTGTGTTGCTCATTTTCATTCTTCCTCAACTGATATCTGACTTGGCCATTACTAAGGCTTATAGTAACCAAAAAGCTCTTGAGCTTCTCCATTACCCATAATGCACCAACACTAAGCTACCTCAGATCTTGTTTGCTGATTTTTTCCTGAAAGGAATGTTTAATGTGCATGAATCTAGAAGACACAACTGCATGTGCTCTATAAAGGAAAAAAAACTATATCTGGAGCTCAATGTAAAGGACAATGATGTCCCACAAACAGCTCACTCATTCAGAAGTTCGTGAACAAAAACAGGTGGGAGCTGGTGGGCAGGAAGTTGAGAAAGAATGAAAATGGACAACACAGATGAACATTATGATGACTGCATAACTTCTTTATCTGATGTTGTCAACTTTCATTCTGTCCTCAACTGTTGGGACAGAGTCCCCAGCTACCTATAATACCAGATGGACCCTTAAGGAAGGATATTCCTGAGCAGAGCTGAATCAAATGATGCTCTACCCCTGGAAACCAGATCCAATTTGTAATGAGTAATAAGGTATGGGAATAGCCCAAGTTGCTGCTGCATGTATGTTGTCCATGGAAGTTCTGGATAGAAAGACTGAAGTTGTTGTCATGGACCTAGCTGAATGAGCACGTATCGACTTTGGTAAGGTAATACCCAATTTGCTATAGATTAATGAAATATAGTTGGCCATCTCACTAAAGTTACTTTCACAACTGGTTTACCCAATTTCAATTCTGAAAAAGAAACAAGCAATTGATCTGATTTTCTGAATATATGGGGTAAATGGTTGCGTTGAAAGGTTAAAAAGTATTATCTCAGTTTCCATCATCTTTTAAACCTGTTTAAACCAGAAGATTTCTGTCTACAGAGATCTTCCAACCTCTGGTCTTCGAGTGTCCGCCTTTAATTGGCCTCGCTGCGCCCGCCTTTCATTGGCCTCACTGCTTTCTTCACTGCTACTGGAAGCTTCGGAAAAAACGAAGTCTGTGCTGGGTTCAGAAGTATTGGTTCTTTTCTATGTGCACCCAATTCCAAGATTGAGAAGAAAGATTTTAACCTTTCTAAGCAAATATTTACTGAACTCCTCTCTCTCCTTACTAGAGGAATATCATTTATATCAGCTAAGTGCTCTAAATTCAGTGATGTGGTCCTCAATCTTACATTATTTGCCAGGAATGTTATGTTGAAGACATTTCATAATAAAAATGTTAGTCAATCTTTGAGAAAACCCAACACCTCTGTACCACAGCTCAACCCCTATTGGAAGCCTTTGTTAAAGAATGTGAAGTAGAGATTGGGAAAGAATTGAATGAACAGCACGCACAGAATTTCTATAATTTGTCACAAGGTGAATATGCAGCTTTCACTGAATTACAGAATACTGCCATACAGATGCATCCGGCTGATAAGGGTGCTGCTATTGTCATCACTGATAGGGAGGTATATTTGCTACCTGATGAATGTACGTACAAGAGGATCACTAGATCTGATATCAATAGCATAACTGCAAGGGTGTGCAATGCTTTATTATGACTGCCTAATGACCAAGATGTTGCATCAAGAAGTGTATTATTTTTTTGGTGGTGATGGACACTCTAATACCCATTATGCATGGCTTGCCGAAAATACACAAAAGGCTGGTGAACCCTCCGTTGTGACCCACAGTGTCCGGCCGTGGTTGGATAACTGAACATATGTTAATCTATGTTGAAAGTAAGCTTAGACCAGTTTTAGACGCTAAGGCATCAGTACTTAAGGATACACAACATTTTCTTCAAACTTTGAACATGTTTAAGACATAGAGGATTTGAAGGACTGTATTATGGTTATATTAGATGTTTGTACACTCTTCACTACCATACCTAATGACATCGGGACTGAATCAGTGAGACTGTTTCTTTGTATTAATAGTGATTTTGATGGAGTCCACATTAACCTTACTTGCCAGTTGCTTGAGTTAATATTCAAAAGTAATGCCTTCACATTTAATGAGTTATACTTGTGGCGTTTAGGTGTAGCGACATGCACTATGTGTGTGTCAACAGCTATGCCAATATGCTCATGGTTAAATGGGAATATAAATATGTATTAAGTCCTAATCATCTTTCCATGCTTATTACAAGCGCTTTGTTGACGACATATTCCTGATATGGGATGGTCCCATCAGACACACTAAATGACCATCACTACCAAACACTAAGCATAGTACAGACTTTCTGGATGGCTGCCTCAAGACTGATGTGATGGAAAGATGCAGACAACTATATAGAAGGGACTGCTGGAAGAACAGTCTTCTCCATAGAATGAGTATGCATCCTGGGCATGTATACAAGAATGTAGTTAATGGCCAGTTCTTGAGGGCATCTAGACTCAATATATGTGCAGAAGGTTTTATTTTGGATACACAGACTTTGAAGAAGGATTTTATTAATAAGGGTTATCGCAAAAATGAAGTGAATGATCTATGTGATAGAGGGATAAGAACCAGATTGAATAGAGGGAGACCGTATTTTTCTAAGAGAAATGAATACAAAGTTGCACAGTTGAGCAGGAATAATGAAGTACAACCAGATTAATGCTAACATACTCCAGTGATGCCAGTATTGTATGCGAACATTATTAAGAGAAATTGGCGAGTCATGACATTCTACGATAAGATCAGGGGTATAGTAGGTGACTGCCCAGTTTCTGTTTCAGGAATAGCCTATCCTTGAATAGACAATTGTGCTATGGCCCTAGAATGAAAACAGATTTAAGGTCTGATAGAAGAGGGACTTTTCCTTCTATATCTTGTAAGGCATGTGCCTTGATAACGAAACGAAATTATTTTGTACATCCAATTTTGGTATCAAATATGAGCCTAAAATATATACTCATTGTAAAAGCTCCAATTTAGTATATGTTGCAATGTGTAAAATGTGCACTCATTTTTATGTAGGGAAAAGTGAACTGTATGCTTAAGCAATGCATTCTGAAACATCTTAGCATTATACGCATTATGAATCTACAGAATGTGCTTACTAAACATATTGTAGGACAACCTGGCCATGTTTTTGAATTTATGGTGCTACTACAGCTGACTGTTGACAATCCAAGAGGTGGAGATATAGTGAATGTCATTGAGGTTGCAAAGATGAAATGGATAGAAACCCTGCAAGCAGATAAGTTTCCAGGGCGTAATGGTTCTGTACCTTTAAAACCTGCTTTGAAAGCACAGAGGGCGTTCCATTAGATGTCATGAGGACTTTGAGCCTCACTGGTTACTTTTTTTTTTTTTTTTAATATATGGCTTTGAGACTTTGTATGTAGATATGAAGAAGCTCCATAGTGTGTGAAAGCACTCATCTCTCTCTTTATTTTAATAAATATACCATTTTAGCTGTGTTAGTCAGCTTGACGTCTCTTTGTTGGATTCTGTACTTTGTGAAGAACCAACTTTTAGCCACCTTGTTTTACATTTTTTTTCTGCGGAAAGAAAATTACTAAATATAGTAATTCAAGTATAAATACTTTACGATAGATAACGTGAAAGAAAAATTATCAAGTATGCTAACAGAAGAAAATGATTTTGTTTGAGTAAAGGATGAGGGAAAAAAAGAAAATATAAAAAATGTTAAGATTTTTTAAAAGAAAAGTATAGTTGTATACACTTACCATAAATGTAGATGTTTGAGTGTATTCACTGTCGCAGTCATCACACTTGGGTTATCTGCCTGCAGGTAGCCCTCAGTCAGCCCGAATACGAGAATCTTGGGATTTCTGCGTCAGATGCTGTCGCCTCTTCCATGACATCAGGGGTATAAAACAGGCAGCCAACGCTATTACATCAGTTTTTCTTACCCCAGATGTCAGGGGCCCCACAAAATAGGAAGCAATCACATGGTGTGGAACACCTCCAGTAAAAAGTAAATACCACTGACATAAGACATGGCCAAAAAAGAGGATAGGCACAAAGTATAGAAAAGACAGGGGGCTGGAGGGAGGGTAACCAGGACTGCAACAGTGAATACACACGAACATCTACATTTATGCTAAGTGTACACAACTGTACTACGTTCTTCGTGTTTCACTGTTGCAGTCATCACACTTGGGTTGATTCCCAAAGTTGCGGAAGGGTGGAGGCAGTCAAGTAATAGGGCTGGCTAGCAGGCCTTGTAAGACTGTTATGGCAAATCCTGCTCTGGATTTAGAAAAAATAGACAAGTGGTAATGCTTGGTGAAGGTGTGTTACAGAACTCCAGGTTGCAGCTCCTAGAATGTCCCTGGTAGGGGAGTCCCCTGAGAAATGCTGTAGAGGCTGAGGTAGCCCTAGTGGAATGAGGTCTGATCCCCTATGGGGTAGGTTTTCCATGGTGTTTGTAGCAGAAATGGATGCAGTGTGCTATCCATTTAGAAATGGTTTGCTTTGAAATGGCCTTGCCCTCTGCCCCTGTAGCAAAGCTGACTAGCAGCTGGTCAGATTTTCTGAAAGGTTTAGTCCTGTCAAGGTAGAACCTGAGCGGTCAGTGCACGTCCAAGGAGTGCAGGATCTTTTCCCCTTTATTCTGAGGATTAGGAAAAAAGGTTGATAAATGGATGGATTGGTTTAAAACCACACTACCACCTTGAGCATAAATGATGGATTAGTCCTGAGGGAAATCCTGTCCGCATGGAAGATAATGAAGGGTTCCACAACCATAAGGGCCTGTAACTCGGACACTCTTCTTGCTGAAGTGATGGCTAGATGTAAGGCTGTTTTCCAAGAGAGGTATTTTAACTCTGCTGTAGCAGAAGGCTCAAAAGGGGGGGAGCGTGAACTTCTCTAGTACAAAGGAGCTCTCCTTGGGGGTCTTAAATTGTTAGCTCCTCTCAGGAACTGTTTGATCAGAGGATGAGAGAAGAGGGGTGGCTCAGTATTGTAATGAGCTGAGATGGCAGAGGCATGAATCTTAATTGATGAGAAGGATACCTTTGTGGAGCAGCTCTGCTAGATAATCTAGGATTTGAGGTAAGGTGGGCATGGCTGTGTCCTTTCCTTGAGACTGGCTCCAAGAACTGTATCTTTTCTACTTTTCTGAATAGGATTTCCTAGTACTAGGCCTTCTGGCCTCAAGGATAACATCCAGCACCTATTTGCTGAGGGTTGCTGGTGATGTATTCAGGGAATAAGCCAGGCTGCCAGGTTCAGGGTTTGCAGCTGAGGATGCAAAATCTGTCCCTCCTGCTGGGACAGCAGAGAGGGGGGTCTGATATAGGTGCCAGGGTGGCACTGCTGCCAGACTGCGTAGGAGTGGGTACCAGTGCTGGCGTGGCCAGTCTGGTGCAATAAGGATTGTCCTTGGCCTGTCCTGTTTGATCTTGAGTAGTACTTTTGAAAGGCAGAGCAGAGGGGGAAATGCATAGATTGAGAGGTTTTCCCATGTAAAGGATAGGGCCATCCACTTTCCATGCTTGGCTGTGGGGAGTTCTGGTGCAAAATATGCTCAGTTGATGGTTTTGGGGGGAAGCAAAGAGGTCCACCTCTGGTGTCCCCCACCTGTGTATTAGAAGTTTGAATGAGTTGGGTTCCAGTTTCCACTCGTGTGGGTCCATTAGATTTCTGCCCAAGTCATCTGCCAGTGAATTTTGTTTGCCTGGCAGGAATTGTGCTTGCAGGTGCACTTGATTGCTCAAGGCTGTGTTCCACAGAGCCATGGCTAACCTGCAGAGTGGGAAGGAATGAGTCCCCCCCCCTGCTTGTTTATGTACCACATAACTGTGGTGTTGTCTGTTTTTATTAAGAGTTGTCCTGGCAAGATAAGGAATTTGAAGGCTGTCAGTGCATTCTGTACAGCTAACATTTCTTTTTAATTGACATGCAGGTGAATTTGTCCTGGGCTCCATTTGCCTGCCATATGAGCCCCCCAAGCATAGTCTGATGAGTCTGTTGTCAGGGTTTGGGAGGCAGGAGGTTGAGTGAAAGGGAGTCCCCTGTTGTGGTTGCAAGCCTCTGCCCACCAAAGGAACTCTGTCCTTAGCCAAAGAATGATAGGAATCACTGTTTCCAGGTCCTGAGAATGTTGACACCAGAGACTTTTTAAGTACCACTGAAGTTTCCTCATATGCAATCTTGCATATGGAATTAGGAGAATGCATGAGGCCATGAACCCCAGGGTTTGCAGTATTTTTCTTGCAGACAGCTGGGTTTGGGTGGCCAGTAGTTTGAAGTAATTTGTCAAATGGAGTGGGGAGCCTTGAGCAGCCTACCTGTCCCTGTAGGAAGTGACCTCAGCACAAGAGCTGTAGTAATTGGTTGTTTAGGACCATTTCTAGCTCTTCTGTAGTTCACTGTTTAAAATCCGCGTTTGCACGGCTTTGTGCGGTTGTGCGCATAGTGCAGCGCCAGTTAAACTTTTTCTGCTCTTCAAATTTTCCCTTAAGGAAGCTCTACTCTTAGTATAACCAGACTACTCACTATATTATAAGCCTAGCACTTGTTCTCAATACTTCTGTACTAAGTAAGCACTCTCGTACTAAGTAAAGCACTACATCTACTTACCACCCCTGTGAATATCCATTTCCCTTAAAGGTACAGCCCTCCCTTATACTGTTCTAGCATGTCGAGTGGTAGATTACTGGCGCTGTCTCCAATTCAGCTGGTCAATCTGGGTATCTTGAGACAATGCTACAATTGTCTCATGTACACAGACAACCCTCTCCTCCTCCCAACAAACACAAATACATGTGAGAGATGCAACTATATAGCCAAACTGGAGGCTGAACTCTCTCAACTCAGGGCTGGCATGACCAGACAGGAGGAGATGGCAACCACACACACACAACAATCCCAGTCCCACATAGACCTACCACAACTGCAAACCAAACACATAAAAACACAAAGACATACTCGGAGGCTCTAATAAAAAACTTACCAAAACAACAGAGGCTCCCAAAGCAGACATCCAAAAATCCACCACCTCAAAACAAAACACATGCAACACATACTTCAATAAATCAGTGTGTCAACCAATCACAGCCCTTAAGGCCAAACACCTTGCTTGATACACTAGTAATAGGTGACTCTATAGTCAGACACACTGATGTCCCGCTGACCAAGCTGAACAAGGAGAAGGTGACTGTGAGCTGTCTGTCGGGAGCTAGGATCCGCCACATAACACATGCACCCAAGTCACTCCAAAGCAAGTACAAATATGACTCCGTCATTGTCCATGATGGTGTGAATGACCCGAGACGTGCCTCCCTGGACTACATGAAAAGAGACATAGAGGAGCTCTCCGATTATGTAGCCCAGGCTGGTATGACCCTGACCCTGAGCAGCATCTTGCCCTCACCAAGAATGATACCACAATACAAAGACAAGATGATCAGCTTTAACAACTGGCTCAAGTACTGGTGTCATTCTAAGGGGATCCAATGTCTGTCTGCCTGGGATGACATGTTGGACAAGCCACGCTGCTTCGCAAGGGATGGCTTACACCTGTCACCACTGGGCTTCCGGATATTGGTTAAGGCTCTTACCACCCCTATAGTGCCTTTTTTAGGCAAGGCTCAAAAGACAAACCCACCGCCTTAGAAAACAAAAATGGAAAAAAACTAAGGGTAATGCTGCTCAACGCCAGAAGTCTAAATCTCAAGATGCAGGCACTTGATGCACTCCTCATCATGAAGAACATCGAGGTCTGTGCAGTAACTGAAACCTGGTTCAAGGCTCCTGAGAGCACCCCAGCGCTACCAGGCTATACCTCGTATCATGCTTTTCGACCCCAAAACCCAGGCCGAACCACAAAGGGAAGGTGAGTGTCCATACACATCAGAGCAAAATCCCAAACAAATCCAAGTCCCTCTCCACCAAAGGTAAGCGTCCTGTCTGGTGGACCTCAGCCATAAACAAATTGTATAACAAAAGAAGGAAGCTATAAATGCTATTTAACCTTAGCCTTACTTCGGGATATGTACCTGAACACTGGCGTACAGCAACAGTGGTCCCACTCCACAAGGGGGGTGCCTCTACAGACCCTGGAAACTACCGCCCCATAAGCTTAACCAGCCTGGTCTGCAAAGCTATGGAAAGAATCATTATGGAACTCATAAACAGAGACACAGGGGACCTACAGACACTTGACCCCACCCAGTTCGGCTTTGTAAAGGGCAGATCCTGCCTTTTAAACCTGGTTGACTTTTTTTGAAACAGTCACTAGAGCCATTGATGAGGGCAAAGCAGTCCATACAGCATACCTGGACTTGACTAAGGCCTTTGACACAATACCCCACTCAGGCATCATAGATAAGCTCAACAGCTTAAAAGTAAACCCTTATGTCACTAGATGGGTTGCAAACTGGCTAAAGGACAGAACCCATAAAGTTAAAATCGCTGGAGCAATGTCAGACTCAAAGCCATCCACAAGTGGTGTCCCACAGGGATCTGTCCTGGGACCCCTCTTGTTCGGCATTTATTTCTCTGATGTTAAAGCAAACATGGGAGGGCTGTGGCTGACAAAGTTCGCAGATGACTGCAAACTAGGCGCCATAGTCGATATACCAGCAGACACACACATCCTACAAAAAGGCCTCACAGAAATGGACAAGTGGTGCCGGAGTCACGGCCTTAAACTAAATGCCAAAAAATGTATAGTCATCCCCTTTGGGAAAAACAAAGTACCCACAAATTATCACATAGACAGTAACCCACTGAGTACGGAAAAAGTAATCAGAGACCTAGGGACCCAAGTCGACAGCAACCTCTCATTTGACACCCACGTTGCCAAAGTGGTTAGAAAAACATTCTACCTTGCACACCTCATCATGAAGGGATTCACATCCAGATCCAAGGATGTCATTGTACCCCTATATTCCTCCCTCATCAGACCCATGATTGAGTACAATGCCCCATTTGGTATGTACCTCACCCAGCATTTGCAACAGCTGGAGAGACCACAAAAGTACCTCACCAAGAGGATCAAGGGTCTCCAACATATGTCTTATTCTGCCAGACTAAAGAAACTTCAGCTCTATTCAGTAGCATACCGCCTGCTCAGAGGTGATCTCTGCCTGACGTACAAGGCCATGTCCAATCAGGATCTGATGGACATGCTCCACCACAAAAAATCCAAATCCATCAGGACCACGAGTGCTAAAGACTTAAACCTCGGCACAAGTATGAATAGGACATGCTGGAGGGATAGATTCATAACCCAGAGGCTTCCCATGCTTTGGAACAAGATCCCAGTTCAGATTAGGCAGAGCCCTCACAGACTCTCTTCAAGAGAAATCTTGATGAGTGGATGGGAGATCGTAAGTTTACCCCAGGGGTCACATCTGTGTCACTGCTAGACAGGGGCACAGTAAACTAATTCTATATTATATAAGACCTTCACTGTGTCACTACTAGACAGAGGCACAGTATTCTAAATTTATTCTGTACATTTTTTGTACCATTTCATGGGGTGGCAAAAGCCACATCACTATGGCTAGGCTTACAAATGCCACAGGGCAGATAGCCTAGTACTATACTATGAAACTATGAAATAAACCTGCTTTTCTGGAGTAAGGAATGCCATCTGGGAAGTTGTGTTCAAGCTTGCTCCCAGGAATACAATCTTTTGGCTGGGTATCAGATGTGATTTCTTTTCGTTGATGGTATAGCCCAAAGAAGTTAGGAGTATCTTTACAAACTTCAGGTGCTGAAGTAGCAATTCCTGACTGTCTGCCTGAATCAGGCAATCGCCCAATTATGGGTTTTGTTTGCGTCTTTCGGCTTTTCCCGGTTAGGGATCGCCACAGCGTAACTCTGGTCCGCTAATGATTGGCAGTAGAGTTTTACGTGCTGGCCTGCCGGGCCTAATACACAACCTTCAACGAAGGAACACCCATTCACGCATGTCGCCACACAGAAGACGCTCTAACTGAAAATCGAACGGGCAACGTCTAACTGTGAGGCGATGCTACCGAAGCACCACCACCGCAGTACAATCGCCCAATTATGGGTAAATTTGAATATTTCTCTGCCTGTGTATGCAATGGCTGGAGCCAGCCACTTTGTGAATACCCTGGGAAATGCAGAGAACTGAGTGCATAGAGCCTGTCCTGAAACAGATATTTCCTGCAAGATTTCCTTATGGGGATGTGCAGATAAGCTTCTTTTAAGTGACTCAAAGGGTGACTAGCCAGGAGTCCTTGGCTAGCATAGGAAGCAGCTGCTGGAATGTAAGCATTTTGAATTTTGGTACCACCAGGAAGGTGTTGAGAGTTAACAGATCTAGAATAGGGCACCAAGAGTTCTCTTTTCTGGGCACCAGGAACAGTTTGGAGTAGAAACCCTGTCCCTTTGCTCTGTTGGAACAGGTTGAATAGCCCTGATACTGAGAAGAGAAAGTACTTGCTTTTGGGCCTCTGTCCACTTGTTTGGAGGAAGGTCTGGCAATCTGCTTGGGGTTGGCAGTGAGTGGAAGTAGAATCTGTATCCCTGGGATACAATGTTTAAGATCCATCGGTCCTGGGTAGTATATTCCCAGTTTTTTGCATGCAGGGCGAGTTTTCCTCCTAGGGGTGCAAGTACTTGGGAATGGCTGGGAAGGATGAAGGACAAGTCATTGTGAACTTTTTCCATAAGGGGGTGGCTTGCCACTCCCTATTTTTGAGGAGGGAGCACTCCATTGTTCAGATATGTGCATACCCTGGGACTGTAGTCTTTGTGGTCTATTGCCCCTGGGTTTGGACTGAGGTCTGGGAGGGATTGGAAAGGACCAGTTTTTTGAAGGCCAATACCTACTGAATCTAGGTGGCTGTACCTGTAAGAAATCTTAGACAGTTTGCAAAGATTTAGATTTTTCCTCCATCTTTTTTAAGAACAACTTCTGCTTTTGAGCCAAACAAACATTCTTGGTTTAATGGAGCATCTTGTCATTTTGCTTTGACATGGTCTGGTAAGATTTGTTCCTCCAGCCAAGCATGCCTTCTCAGAGCAGACCCAGTGGCATCAGCCCTGCAAGATGCTTCTAAGGTATCAAAATCACACTGCAAAGTATGTTTACCAACTTGGTTTGCAGAATGCATTAAGTCTTGTAAGTCTTTATTTTCTGCACAATCAGGAATCAACAAAATGCTTTGTTTAATTTGTTCCATAATATGCTGCTGGTACTTCAACATGTGAAACTGGCAATTTAAAGCCCTGATGGCAAGAGTTGCAAAGGTATATACCTTCTTACCCCATCTGTCTAAAGCCCTAGAGTCCCTGTCCAAAGGGGTAGTGTTTTTGGCTGTAGTAGCCTTAATACCTTTAGGTCACTGGGAAATGGTCTCTGGATCCACAGTGGGATTTTTAAGAGAAATTTGTGAGAGTCAGGTAACTCTGTAGTACCTGTCAGGCTTTCTAGGAGTTGGTGGTAAAATATCGGGGGTAAGAATGGATTCCTGAAGACATCATCTACAATATCCAGGACAGGGGGTATAGCTAGAGGCCTATGCTGAGGCAAGTCTAAAAATTCCCAGAGTATCTTTTTGGACTGTGGGTCGTCCTGGCATTCCCAGCGGAAATGCTCTCTTAGGGTATGCAAGGTTTCACCGAAAGAAAAGTCCTCGGGGGGGGGGGGGGCAGAGGGAATGGAATCCTCTGCATCTGAATCCTCATAGGTAGATAAGGGTATGCCCTGCTAATCACAGGGGTCAGAGTCATCTGACTCTGTCTGTAGAATCAGAAGGAAAATTAATTCTCTCTCTTTTAGAGGGGGAAGGCTGGCTTCCCCTAATTAAAGTAATAAGAACTTCAGCCATTCTAAGTATTTGCTTCTGTGGCATGGGAGCTTGACAATGCGCTTTGGTCGTCTGTTTCCTAGGCATAGTGTGAACTCTGAGCCTGAGAAATTCGAAGTAGTTTGTTTAATACAAACACTGGAAAGTCTGAATACACCCTCAGAAGCCAGTGCCTGCACAGCAGCTCCGGACCCATCCAAGGTAGAGACATCCGCAGGTTCCATAGACGAAGAAGCAACTCGCGGCATACTGGACTCTGAATGGGTCTCAGTAGAGGCGGGTAACAGGGGCTGCAAAAGCGCTTGAGTACCGGCGGACTGGCGACTAGCTTAATGGAAGCATCGTCTGCAGTTTTGGACCTATGCGGTCTGTCTCCATCTATATCCTTGCATTTATTCGGAAGATGGGTAGTCGGATGGCTTATCAAAGCCATATCGGAATATGGAGAACGAGAGCGAAAAAATTTAGCGACAAATAGCCCGACGATGAATAGTTCGAGCGTTGAACAAGGCAAAATACCAGCAGCGAGAGACGTCGTGGTCTCGGCCTAAACAGGTGACGCGGTAAGAATGAATCTCTGTGAGGTATTTGCTTTCCACAGGCGAGACAACAACTTTTTCTGAAATCGGTTAGAGCAAGAAAAAAGGATCCCCAACGGGGTACTTAGCTTTAGAAGACTTCAGGTTTGAAACTTGAAAAATTAAAATTTCAGATAGTGGCCGACCGGCACTTGCGAACTGCTTCTGCTTTAGGCTCCCGCGCGGCAAGAAAAGCTGATGTAATGGCGTCGGCTGCATGTTTTATACCCTTGATGACCTGACGTCATGGAAAAGGCGACAGCATTCGACGCAGAAATCCCAAGTCTCTGGTATTTGGGCTGACTAAGGGCTTCCTGCAGCAGATAACCCAAGTGTGATGACTGCAACAGTGAAACACGAAGAACATCCATCACTTATCTGTAACGGCTCGAGAGCTAGGCCAACCACATTTTTCGCAAAAAGCTTCAAACGAGATCTGGGGTAGCTCAGGGTTGGTGCAACATGGGTAAAGGAGAAGCTTGAAAACTTTTTGGTTACCACAAGCTTTAGTAATGGCCGAGTCAGATCAGAGGCTCAGACCCAAATCCATCTGTTAAGGAAGAATGAAACTGACATCAGATGAAAAGTTATGTACTTAGCATATGGCTAGATCTGTGCTGTGTTGTTTCATCTAGCTCAACAGATGGGTTTATTGGACCTGATCAGATCTAAACTAAGCACCATTTTTTCAAGATCTTGGATCCAAGTCGCAGACTCTTTCACTACCCATAATTCCTTCTTTTCCCAAATACCTCAGATCTTGTTTGTCACCTGTTCTGTCAAGATGCGATTGCAAGGACTCTCTGCCCAAGTGTTAGACAAGTGCTTTTTCTGGTTTGTAATTTGTTTCTTAGAGGGATATTTTGTCCTTATACAGTGTAGGTAACCTGCAGTACAGTTAAATCTCTTCTTGTTAACCTGTATATGTTTTTCGGGAGTTTTTCTCTTTCGGCTTTTCTCCCCAGCAAACAACAACAAAAAACTAAAAACTTAATACTAATAAGTACTAATAAGTACAGGATTTCTTTTTTGTGCATTTAGATACCTAATTAGTCTAAGGGACAACATTAAAAGCCCTATATAGTTTCTTCAGAAGGTCATGAGGTGCAAGGCAATGATGACTCTCACTATGCCCTTTTGACCCCAGCAGGTATGGTTTCCTTTTATCTGGCATCATCTGAAACACACTCCCTGGGTGCTGGATCTATGTCCAAACTTTTTACTACATCTATCCACTCAGCTGCACCAAGACAAAAACCTTGAAACTGACTGCATGGTTCCTCCAGTTTTAATGATGGCTTTCTACTTCAGTTATACATATTTTGTCTTCATCACAGAAACCTACCACTAGAATGGTTTACATAAGTAAATGGAAGGATTTTGCTATCTGGGCTTTCTCTAAAGCTTTAGACCCTTTTCAGCACCTTTACCATCTGTCTTAGACTTCTTGGCAGATTTGTTTCAGAGAAGTGCTTGCTGGAAAAAGGCTCAAAGGTCGGATCCAATAAACCATCTGTTGAGTCAGACAGAAAAGCCAATATCAAATCCAATATAACTCTCTTTAAACACATAAATCTACGGTAATACTCGGGCAAAAGAATACCTGAATGACCAATAAAAGTATCAATATAAGCAAATGATAGAGTTCAAACAAACACTGGGGACAAGACTGCCAAGAAGCCGACTGCCGCAAACAGCAGGAAATTAGATTTTCTTTTGTTTCAGTGGATAAGGTCAGATCAATGATGTTTAAATGAAATATGAAGACACAATTAAAGATTTTCCGACATAAAATAAGCCTCTTAAAAATGAAGCAGCCCTAAGGCAGTTTTAGCACTAATGCGAGAAAGATAAGCTGCAAGAGAGAGATGGATAAAAATACTAGCTTGCACAGCATTGTGGGTAAAGGGAAAAGAAGGGCTAATAGCTTGAAAGAGTTTCAGAGACTGAGCCAAATGAAAACCTCTGATTTCAGTCCTACTGACTTGACAGAGATAAATCTCCACATACCAGATCATGCCTGATTTCTTTCTGAACACAACAGACAATAAAAATGCCAAATCTAGATCACGATGTAATCAACTAATTTGCAAGGCCTCCAAGACCTTGAATGGTAAACCAACAACTGTAAATCCATAAACTATATAAAAAACAAACATACTTAAGTTAGCAAAACATCCCTACCTACAGAATTTCACTCCATCATGGGACTGTTAAAATTCGCAGGAACAAGCAAACTTCCCCTGAAAAGCCCTGCACAGACTGAAGTTAAGCCACTCTTAGCAACATGAGCAAAGCTAGTAATACGACAACTCATATGTAGAAGACATTCTGACAAGTTTATGATGTACAGCACAAAGTACAAACCTGATAAATCTGTTGTACTTGCTCCAAACAGCTAAAGTTTAAAAAGTCTTTACACACACACATATATATAAATATATATACATACACAACACACACATACATACATACACATATACATACACACAAACTTCCATGTACTAAGGGCCGTTACTGTGTCAATTGTTGATTCACTGTAAACTGCTTTGATTCCTATGTTTACTTTTTGATGTTTTTCCAACTGCAGATTACTTTTTTCAATTGGCACTTTTAATGTTATTACTGTTATAATTAAGTGATTGCTATTTTCTGATTACTGTGTATTTTTTTTTTTTTTACTGTTGTATGGAGTTTTTTTTAAAATTGTATGGAGTTTTTCTCCCCAGGCCGCCGCTGAAAATGGACACCAGCTATCCATTCGGACTAACCCAGTAAACAAATGTTAAATAATGTTTGCGTGTAAAATTTACTAATGTAGGGGCCTTTAATGCAGCGTGGTGGTGCTGCGGTAGCATTGTCGCCTCACAGCAAGATGTCCTGTTCGATTCTCAGCTAGAGTATCTTCTGTGTGGAGACATGTGTGAATGGGCGTACCTTCGTTGAAGGTTGTGCATCAGGATCGGCAACTCTGCACGTAAAAATCTACTGCCAATCATTAGCGGACTGGAGTTCCGCTGTGGCGACCCCTAACCGGGAAAAGCCGAAAGACACAACAACATACATACATATTCACAGGCACCTTCCGCGGTGGTGCAGCGGTAGCATTGTTGCCTCACAGCAAGAGTTTCTCCCGTTCGATTCTCGGCTGAAGTGCGGGGAGTGCCTTCTGTGTGGAGTCTGCATGTCCTCCCCGCGGTTGGGTGTGCGTTCGAAAGACATGCGTAAATGGGTGTGCCTTCGTTGAAGGTTGAACGTTGAGCTGGCACTTCGACGTTCGTGAAAATCTACTGCCAATCATTAGCGGACCGGAGTTCCACTGTGGCGACCCCTAACCGGGAAAAGCCGAAAGACAACAACAACGTATTCACATGCAAACCAGCCATACAAAATGAGTAATAACTGTATCTTTATTTTTCCCAGGGCTCAACCTGAAACAATTCAACAAGGATCAGCATTCTAACATGGTGAAAAAAATGTATATAAACAGTATCAAAAGCGGCTTGCAAATGACTATTACAGAACCACTTAAATCACTCATTAAGAAATCGAAAACAAATGATAGTGTGTCAAAGTAGATACAATACTTGGGGCCAGAAAGGTCAATTTCATCATTATTTAATTCATTCTATACAGAGTTCCATTAAAAGAAAAAACAAGCAGCATAACACTCAAAAAAGACCCTTGGTAGCAGCTTAAAACTGACCAACTCATTCTGCTGTGTAATCTTGCCAGCAGCAATTAAGTATTTCTCCTGACAGCAGCCATGCTGCTATCACAAAGCAGGGAAGAAATAAGAAAACTACAATGACCACCACTAAATCAGAGGGCTCTACTAAGATGTGATGGCCTATTTCTAGTAGTAATATCTCTGCACTTTCATTACACGTCTATTACTGATTCTGGCAGAAATCTAGGATTTCCTTCTCTTATCCAACATTTTCTTTGAGCCACTTACATCAACAGCAAAAAAAAAAAAAAAAAAACCTGCCAGTTCATGTTTATACCAACCCTTTCACTGTCAAAATCCCAGTAGGAACATTGATGGGTTCAACACAATCCCTGAGGCAAGAGCCTACTAAAGGTATCTTGTTATGGCCCTTTTAATCTCCAAGCCACTGCAGTCGCAAAGGATGTGGATCCATGGCCCTTACTCCCAAGCTATACCTCCAACAGTTGTGAAAAGTATTTATGAAGTACAGTTCATTCTACATGGGGCAAAAAACTTATTTGGGCAAGAACCTCCACCTAAAGATCCAAAAGCACATCGACTTAGTAGAATTCTGTGGCAACTGGCAAAGTTTACATCAAGACTTCTCATGAGTCTAGAGATGTAAAGTATCTTTCCAGGCCTATGCATCTCTCAACTACCTGTTGTTTTCCCTGTGCCAGTGGTGTAACAGGGATGAAGCCATGTGATCTGAGCTCAAACAGCTGCTTGGGCAGTTGACAGTACAGGCAGAGAGGATCGGCGGTCTGCACTCAGGGGAATATGCTTGCTGGGTGATTTCCCTGGCGGAGGCAGAGAAAGCAACCATACGTTGTCACCTATGGGTTGGGCAGGGCGGTCCTACCAGCAACAGCCCCTTACAGAAGTGAGGGATGGTGCAGTGCTAAAACCCATTGCATACTCCACCCACTGGTGTGTGTGTGTGTGTGTGTGTGTGTGTGTGTGTGTGTGTGTGTGTGTGTGTGTGCATTTGTGAAGACCAAATGTAAAAAATCTCAAAACCACCTTGATGTTTCCTACATGATGGCTCATGCTGGTTGCTCTGGTGATGGGACAAGGAATGTGTTGACTGGTCTGGATGGCAATGATGACTGGCAAACAGCAAAGCACAGGGTTAAAAAAAATTGTCTACAAAGCTTCAAAGTTTCCTTATAAATTTTGTTTCCCAGGTGAGACCTATTTATCCACCCCAAAGCTTGAGTTCACCAAAAAGACATTAATCACGTCTTTTTTTACTGCTATGGTCAGCCATTTTCATGTCTTCGACTTAATGACTAGCTGATGCCCTTCTATCCATATTAACAAAAAATAAACTGTACAGCTCCCAGTGAACAAGTACTGGCCTCAGTTACATGTTCCCAAATTATAAGACAGGGCAGGGATATCAACAAAGCTCTCAGTTTGTGGTCCCAATGATAAAAACTCTCCAAACATAGCTTCTCCACCAAGTCCAATATGCCAAACTCAGACAGTATCTCTTTGTTCTTAGCCCACATACTATCAAAAAGAACTGTTCTAGAACAGTGACTAGTTCCTACAAGTTTTTTTTTACCAGCAGCAGGATCTTCGTGTACATCTGAATAAAGATAAAATATTTGTGGCAGCGTAAAAATAAATGGTTACGGTCTGGGTAACCCCAGTGTAAAATTTAAGAGCACTTTGTCCATGCAACACAAGGCTTTTCCTCTTTCTAGAGGAAAGGAGGAATGGTGGAAAGGCAAAATGGAACTTTAGAGAATCCTAAAATGCTCTTGGCAGCTTGTCACTGCATGAAAATTATACAAAACTAAAGGCAATTTATATATCTCCGCACCAAACATATTCTGAGCTACATCTACGAAAAAAGTTTTCCTGCCAGCTAGGTACCCTTGCATATCTTTAATACCTCTACATTAAGTGGCTAAACAACTGCCGCAGAAGATGGAGCCAGCAATACTCCAAGAAACCTTCGACCCCACACATGTGGAAACCTACAAGCAAAGTCTTCTGTAGAGACAAAATGCAAATTCAGACCATGCATCTTAGTTTGTTTAACCAGATACCATACTGTAGTAATCTAACACTTCAGACAACTTCACTGTACAACAGCCGGTGTATTCAAGGTAGACAGTCATCCACCAAAACAAAGTTACTACAAATGCCCCAGATAGTCTACTATAACTTGAGAAGACACAGGCTCTTATAAATCTTACTAGGGGCACTAGGTACAAATCTAATAAAGGCAACAGAAGTACAGCCCTATCTGGTACCCCAGTTAAGTAAAAAAAAGGCAAACTCAGAGATAAACACAGATATATTTTAATGCTACCTTGGAGTCAACATCAAGGTTTTCTAATAACTATAAATTCATATGGAAATCCTAAGGCCTGCAATACAGATAAAATATTTTACCGACCAACAGTACTTAAAAGTCCAAGACAATTTTGTAAGAAGATCATTCTTACTCTACCCTACCACATTCATATGACATCTTGGAAAGTACTGCATACAAGACAAAATAAAACCAGACACTCCCCTCACCTTTGAGAGTCTGAAGTCCACCAAAATTTTGTCATCCATTTCCAACAAGTTCACCTTGAAAACAAGTTGATTGTTTCGTCGGTCTGTGGTTGATACAGTTACCTGTGGTAGCAAAACAGAGGACATTTGATGATGCAGAACCATCTGTACCAAAAAGAAACATATAGGCAAATACCACTGGTCGTCTTTAAAGTTACGGACAACCAGACAGCAAAGGGAAAGTCTTACAGGAAAAGGGAAACATTGTGCTTTTCACGTTACAAAAAAGCAGACCTTTATAAAATCAAAGTAGAATTTTACAAACATTTTTTCCACTATAGGAACTAAAACTGTAAAACCAGTTTCTGGGCATGATTCAAAAATGGAAAGTACTGTGATGCAATAATGGAAGAAATGCATACATTCTTACTGTATTTGTTAGTTTATGAGGAAACCCTCCTTGATGGGTCTAACAAATTAGGTTTAGCCACCACACAAATTTTTTTTGGGAAGCTATCACTTTCCAGGCAAGTTCTGTTATTGTGTTTTGTGATATTACAAAACTCACTAGGACAGCACATTCAGACTCACAGCCTACCAGAAGACCCAAACCACAGACAGCACACACACACCAGCAAATCAAGAAAAAAAGAAATGCAGCAATAACACCTACACTGTTTACAAGACTGTACAAAGATACGCCTCAAAAGGAACTCCAACAGTGGTGGATGGAGGGCCAGTCCAAGATTATAGGTATATAGTTAGATGATCTCCCTCATAAATCAACTTGTACTTTAACAATGTCTCTGTAGTATACAGTATCACCAAAAATCAACTGGCAGTGTGTACCAGCATCACTGCAATCGGGAACCCCAAGCAGTAAAAAAATAATGGAAGAAACTGAAAAAGCTGTGGCCTGTATGCTAAAGTCCTAAAGCAGCACCAAGATACCAATAGAGGCCAGAATCTTGGAATTACATTCCAAGCAATAATGTTAGGCAAATGTGTATACTAATATAACTGGTGCAGCAGAAACACCTGCTATGGAAACATTTTGAATATGCACTAGAAGCAGCTACACATCTGAGAGAGTGGCTTTTGATAGCAGCATTTTAAAGTGGGTTATCACCTGCCTGCTAACAAAAGATAAAAACAGAGCACAGATGGCAATTTAGTTTGAAAGAGTTTTATTTGGCAACTGCCAGCATTCCAGTCTTCAGAGCAGAGAGACAAGTGAGTGAAGCTATTCAGTGTCCTGAACTCATGTACCTCCTTCAAGTAAAGCTTGAGCACCCCCCCCCCCAGGGTTTACCACCTGCTATGAAAACAAGAGATATAATGGACTGATTGAAAGAAAATTCTGACAACACACTTGGAAGTAAAGTACAGCTGTGTAAGTAAACTTACCATAACAATAGATGTTTGAATAGATCATGGTTACAGTAGCACAAACACATACACGGCATATTCAGTCAGCATACAAAACCTTTTGGGCTCCTTCCTCATGCACTGTACATCCAAGCAAGGTATAAAAGCAGACTTACGGGTTCCAAAAGGGCAGTACAATGGCACAGCAGGTAGCACTGTGGCCGGGGAGCAAGAGGCTCTCCAGTTCATTTCCTGGCTGGCATGTTTTCTGTGTAGAGCCTACATGTCTTCCTAGTATTCTTGTGGGTTTTCCCCAGGTGCTCCTGTTTCCTTTCACATTCCAAAGACATGAAGTAGTTGGATTGGACACACTAAAACGGCCGTTAATGTGAGTGTGTGTGTGGTACAGAAGAACAACTGTGCCAGGGCTAGCCACCCAGTGGTGTGAACACTGGCTCCATATGGTCACTTTGATATGACACCCTGAGCCCAGGTACAAAAATGGGAAAAGGGGGGACTGTGGATGGATGGACACCAAAAAACAGAGCTTTCTTTATTCTTTCACAATGTAATAGGACCAGGGTCCAAATTTGAAATTTATGTGCTAGGAGAAAGCGTGACGAGGAAAGTGGGAAACCCATCATGGCCAAGGAATAGAAGATGAAGGAATAATACCTAGTAGGGAGCAAGAAAGAAATACAATGAGAATGGGGGATGGTGAAAGGGGATTAGTGCTGCAGCAATGATTTATTTGAGCATCTACTGTTATAGTGAGTTGCTCTTTATTTGATCAGTGTTGCAGTAGCCATTAGATATGGCATGAATGCCAAAACTCAAGAAGAATGGGTGGATGGAGAAGGACCGGAGTCCATAATCCCCAAAAGAACAGCTCTAGTGAAGCCTGTTCTGGCTCTGGAAACAATATCCAGCTTACAATGTCTGTTAAATGTGTGAATTGAGGACCAAGTAGTTGTGTCTAAAATAAATCTAGAATCAAGACCTTTCCAGAAAGCACCAGATGTGGCGACTGCTTTAGTAGAATGAGCCTTGACATACACAAAGAAGGATTTTTGCCACGGAAAAAGAGAACTGAACGGAGAGGGAAAGCCAATAAAGAGATTTGTTAAGAAACATGTTCCCTTTTTTTGCACTCTTACCATACAAGTTGATTAGATTTTCTGAAGTTTTTAGTTTAATCCAAATAACATCTCAACTGTGTACGAACATCTAGACAGTGAAAAATCCTTTCCCCCTTGTTTTTTGCATCAGGATAGACACCAAGGAGCTGAACAGTTTAAGGGTAAACTCAAACAACTTTGGGTATAAAGGAAAGACAGGTTCACAGATTCATCCTGTCCTTGTGAAAGATCAAAAAAGGATGAAAAAACACAAAGGCCTTTAACAAATATACACATCTAGAAGTTAATAGCAAAGCAATCTTAAAGGTCAGAAACTTTAGAGAAGAGCTGGTTGTAGGCTCAGAAGGAAAGTAAAGCTATTTTTTCTTCTAAAACAAAAGTTCAACAAAAGACACCTTTTCATTTTGGTAGCCTGACATACCGTACAACCCCCCACTTTAAAATTTCTTGACTTGGTACAGAGGAAAGAGAAGGATTCATCTGGGTCAAGTCCTTTATTTTGGCATCAAAATGAAAATGTTTCTATTTGGATAAACAAGTATCCTAGTAACAGATTTTCTTGCCTCCAACACCTGTTGCATAGTCTCAGGAAAAAAGTGCCTATAAGGGATAAAAAAAACAAAAAACAAAAAAACAACATCCATACTGTTAAGACTCAAATTTTGAATATTAGGATGAATCAGATCTGCTATTCTGTGTGAGTAAATCCACTCCAAGGAACTTTTGGGTAATATTCCCCAAGCCACTCTCATGACAAGGAAAAACAGTGTGTTGTCCAGGCCAAAAGGGAGTCACCAGTAATGTCTTTGACAAGTTTTTCATAACTTTTGAAGGCCTTTGGAAATGAGAGGAAAGGGGGAAAGGCATAAAGAAACATCTTCATCTAGGGGACTGAAAGCATCGGTCTTCCAGGCCTCGTTGCATGATGTCCTGGAATAAAATTCGTGCAGCTGTTTACTCAGAACAGCAAAAAATAGATTTCTCCTCACTGGGGGACTGTATGCAAGATGACCTCCTGGGTGTAGCATACACTCGTGAGAGTGCATTTTGGATCTGCTCAGAAAGAGAGTCAGCTATAATGTTTTGCTCTGAATGGATGGAAGTTGCCTAAAGAAATAAGCTGTGCTGAATTGTTATGTCCTAGGCAATAATGGTCAGCCTGCAAAAGGGGTATGACCATGTCCCTCCCCTATTTGCTTATGTACATCACCACGATATGTCATCACTAAGCTGCTGCAGACCGAAACGGACTATGAGCTTTCAAGACATTTATAACAGCCATATTCTCTTTCAGGTTGATGAGCTTATGCCTGTTCTGTGGTTCCCAAATTTTCTGTACCTTGACACACAGAGACAGCACTCCAAACAAAGTCCGAGATGTCTCTGGTTAGTATTCGGACTAGCAGGAGAGAAAGGGACCTTCTGGTTGAATAGGACTAGATTGGCCAGCCAAGAGAGTTCTTTCTTCACAAAGATTAGAACTGAACTGTGAAGGACAGATAGTAAGTGTGCTGAGCCTAATGATTTGAAAACCCACTGAATCTTATTCACAAAGTCTGGCATGAAGACGCCATAAGAGGCCAAAAAAGGTACAGTTGTGTAAGTTGAAAATAAAGCAACAACAGATGTCCAAATGATCACTGGCACTGTAGCCTTAATTATATTGGTTATATCCTTCCAAGGATAAAATGGCTGGTCAGCTTTCAAAGCTTCAGAGCACATTCCATGAGCCCAAGCTGTCAAGCAGCTCAAGCTGAACTGACTAGAAGACAAGTTTGGGCATGAAGCCTTTCAGAGCTTTCCTGCTAGTAGAAAGATGGAGACTTAGCCCTGAAAGGATAGGAACAAAAAAAAAAAAAAAAACCGTAAAAGTACAAACGCAAGCATAAACCACCCACACCAAAAACAAGGGGTATGGACAGAGGGAGCAGCTGCTGCAGCAGCAATCATTTGAATATTTACATTTATGGTAAGCTGAAATGACACAACTGTACTGTGTTCATCATACTGATCACTGCTGCAGTAGCCTTAACTGTGTAGATAGATTACCAAAGTTAACTACATTTGGGAGGTTGGAGAAGTCCAGAAACCCCTGGAGAATGGTCCTAGCAAAGCTTGATCTTGGCCTAAATAAAGAATTAAGCTTATAGTGCTTTGTAAAAGTACGTTCAGAAGACCAAGTAACCACTTCTAGAATATTTCTAGAATCCAACCCTTTCCAAAATGCCATTGATAAAGCCAAGAACTGGTAGAGAGGGCCTTGACCCTGCCTGGAATATATTTGTTATAGTGAGTATAACAAAAGGTAATAGCTTTGGACAAGCATTTGGAAATTGTGTATTTTGACACAGGTTGTCCCTTCTTACCTTCACAACAAACAGACAATTAATCCAAAGATCTGCGATATAGTTCTGTCAAGATAGTACCGAGCTGGTTGTTGACATCAAATATATCCCTTCTCACTCATTTTTAGAGTCAGCAAAGAAAATGAGCAGGTGGACAGTTTGGCTTAAAGCAAACTTGGACATCACTTTAGGCATAAAAAAGGATTAGTTCTAAAATACACCCTCTCCCTATGGAAAATGAGGTAGGTCTGATTCACCATAAAAAGCTTGCAACTCAACTTACAGTTAGTAAAACTGTTTTCCATAATAAGAACCTCAAGCCAGCCAGATTAGCTGGCTCAAATGGCCCAACTGTTAGCTTTTCTAACACGGTTAACAAATGTGAAATAAATAAATAAATAAAATTAAAATCTCAAGGAGGGGCCATCTGTTTACTTGGTGGCCTCTTATGCAAAATCCCTTTCAGGAACATTTTGACATGAGAATGCATTGAAAGAGGAGGATCCATGGGCAGACATACTAAAATGGCTGACAAATGAACCTTGATAGAGAGTAAGAAACGTCATAGGATAGTAACTCACACCAATATTGTACAACCAGAGAATAAGGTGCTGGTTATGTTGTTGGCAACAACTAGCAAACCTCTTCCATTTGCTAATATATGACTTTCTAGTAGCAGGCTTTCTTGCCTCCATTAGTACCTGCTCCACTTGCTCAGCAAACAGGTGCCTAAAAGGAATTAAGACCTTATCATCAAGGCAGCTGATGGAAAATAATTGATGTCAGAGTATATAAAAAAAAAGCTGTTTTTGTGCAACCATCTCTATGAGGAAGCTTGTGGGAATTGCACCTGGCCATTTCTGAAAGAAGGGAGAAAGTACAGTTTTGTACCTACCATAAATGTAGATGTCCGATAGGTATGCATCTGCAGTCATAACATATGGGTTGTCCTGCCTCAGGCAGCCCTTCGGTCGGCCGGATTCCAAAGTCTGGGTCTGGCCTCGGCTGATGTCGCACTTTCCCCGACGTCAGAGCGTCTGGGGTATAAAAGCATCAGCCGGCGCCATTTTCCTCAGTTTTTCTTGCCCCAGATGCCAGGTGCCCTCTAGGAAGGCTAAATTTGGATAAATGCTGAAAAGTTCCAAACATTTGCAAATTATATACATGTATAAACAAACAAATACACCATAATAGATTCCCCCAGCTAGCTAAAAGAGGGGTAAGCACCCTAGGAATACCACAGAGGGGAAGGAGGGAGGGTAATCCTGACTGCAGATGCATACCTATCGGACATCTACATTTATGGTAGGTACAAAACTGTACTATGTCCTTCAAGGATGCATCTGCAGTCATAACATATGGGTAGAATACCATAGCCAATCTGGGGGAGGAGGTATTAAGAAAAGGATGGTGCAGTTAAGATTCCCTGCAGGACTGCAGTTGCAAACCCTGCCCTGGATCTAGAGTATAAAGGTAGATTGTAATGCTTGGCAAATGTATGCACGGAGCTCCAAGTAGCAGCTTCTAAAATGTCCTTGGTAGCCACCCCCCGTAGGAAGGCTGTAGTGGTGGCCGTGGCCCTTGTGGAGTGAGGCCTGATATTTTCAGGAACTGTCTTTCCATGAAAGGAGTAGCAAAAGCGAATGCAATTTCCTATCCATTTTGAAATTGTCTGTTTAGAAATTGCTCTTCCTTGCACCCCAGTTGCATATGCTACAAAAAGTTGGTCAGTTTTTCTGCTAGTTTTTGTTCTGTCCAAGTAGTAGCGTAGTTGTCTGTGTATATCCAGGGTGTGCAAAAGTTTTTCCCCTCTGTTCTGTGGATTAGGGAAGAACGTAGGCAAGTGAATAGCTTGGTTCAAGGATACCCTAGATACCACCTTTGGCATAAAAGTAGGATTGGTTCTTAGTGACACCCTGTCCTGGTGGAAAATAAGAAAAGGCTGCACTGCCATTAATGCTTGTAACTCAGATACTCTTCTTGCTGAAGTGATTGCCAGAAGGAAAGCAGTTTTCCAAGATAGAAACTGTAGATCCGCTGATGCTGCTGGTTCAAAAGGAGGTAGTGCCAGTTTTTCCAGCACAAAGTTGAGATCCCAGGCAGGTACAGGGGGTCTTCTTGGAGGTTTAATATTTTTGATCCCTCTCAGAAATTGTCTGAGGAGAGGGTGTGAGAAGATAGGTGGATCCACATTGTATTCTGCTGAAATTGCTGAAGCATGAATCTTAATGGAAGAATAGGACAGGCCATTGTGGAACAATTCTGCTAAGTATTCTAGGATATGTGTTAGGTTTGCCACTGCGACATATGTGCCCTTTGATGTGGTCCAAATGAGAAATCTCTTCCATTTAGCTGAGTATGTCTTCCTTGTGGAAGGCCTGCGAGCCTCCAGGATAATGTCCTTCACCCTCTGGGATAAAACAGTTTGATTGGGATTTAAGGAATTTTCCAGGCAGTTAGCTGCAATGTTTTCAAGTTGGGATGCAGGGTCTTGAAATTGTTCTGCGTCAGAAGAAGAGGCCATAGGGGGAGAGGCCATGATTTTGCCTGAGACATGCTTCTCAATAATGGATACCAGTGTTGTCTTGGCCAGTCCAGCGCTATTAGTATCACTTTTGGCTGTTCCTCCCTGATCTTCAGTAGAACCTTGTACATCAATGGGAGAGGTGGGAAGGCATATACTGTTAGGTCTTTCCAGCTGAAAGAGAGAGAGAGTCCACCCTCCAAGCTTGTGGGTGGTAAGTCCTTGAGCAGAATGTCTTCAGTTGATTGTTGAGTGGGGAGGCAAACAAATGTATCTCCGGCATTCCCCATGTCTTTGCTATGAGTTGGAAGATGTCTGGGTGCAGCATCCATTCATGTGCATCCATGATAGTTCTGCTTAAGCTGTCCGCCAGTGCATTTTCTTTCCCTGGCACGAATTGGGCCTGTAGTTGGATCTTGAGATTCAGGCACAGTTCCCACAGATTCATAGCCATCCGGCATAGAGGGTAGGAATGTGTGCCTCCCTGCTTGTTTATGTACCACATGACCGTGGTGTTGTCTGTCCTTATTAGCAGGTGTCCTTGTTGGAGGAAGGGTTTGAATGCCTCGATTGCATGCCTCACTGCCAGCATTTCCTTTTGGTTTATGTGCATGCTTAGCTGTCCTTGAGGCCATAGGCCTTGGATACATTTGTCCTCCATGTGTGCTCCCCATCCTCGGTCTGAGGCGTCCGTGGTGATGGTCTGCCTTGGTTTTGGTTTGTTGAAAGGCAACCCTGTGTTGGACTGGCAGGCCTGAGCCCACCACAGGAATTCCTTTTGAAGGCATGGAATGATTGGTATCATGGTTTCTAAACTGTGACTGTGCTGAGACCATACACTCCAGAGGTACCATTGTAATTTCCTCATATGCAGCCTGGCATGTGGTATTAGAATTATGCAGGATGCCATGTAACCCAGGGCCTGCAGGATTTTCCTTGCAGTAAGCTGAGTTTGTCTTGTCAGAATCATGAAGTAATCTGGAAGTTGTTTTTTGTTTTTCTTCTGTGAGAAAGGCCATATGGGTGGTTGTGTTCAGATCTGCACCCAAAAAGGTTATCCTTTGGGATGGTACTAGTCTTGACTTTTGGATGTTGACTGTGTATCCCAAGGTCTGTAGCAGGTGTATGGCATAGGCCAAGTCCTTTATCAAATTTTCCTTGTTGTCCGCTTGTATTAGGCAGTCGTTCAGGTATGGGTAAATTTGAATTCCCTGTAGTCTGCAATGTGCAATTACTGATTCCAGGCATTTCGTGAATACTCTGGGTGCAGTAGAGAAGCCAAAGGGCAATGCTGAGAATTGATAATGCTCTGATCCTGCAAGAAATCTGAGGTGTCTTCTGCAGTTTGGTCGAATAGGGACGTGCAGGTATGCCTCCTTGAGATCTAGAGTCACCAGCCAAGACTCCTTGCCCAACATGGGAAGAAGTTGCTGTAGGGTCAGCATTTTGAATTTTGGCACAATGAGATAAGTGTTCAGTGCGGACAGGTCGAGAATAGGCCTCCATTGATTTTCCTTTCTTGGTACAAGGAATAGTCTGGAGTAAAATCCTTGGCCTTGTTCTGAACATGGTACCTTTTCTATAGCTTTCATCTGAAGTAAATTGCTGATTTGTTTTAAAGCCTCTGCCCTCTGATTTGGTGGAAGGTTTGGCATTCCGCCTCTTTTTGGCAAGGTGTGAAAGTGGAACCTGTATCCCTTGTCTATTATTTGCAGTGTCCATGTATCCTTTGTGATATAATGCCAGTTTTTTGAGAATAAAGCCAGCTTTCCGCCCAAGGGTGCTTCTAGTTGATCCCTGGTAGGCGGAATCAGAGTTAAGTCATTGACCCTGTCCTGGTGTAGTAGTTGTTGTTGTTGCTGTTGCACTACTCCTCTGGTTGGCAGGCTGCCACTGACTGCCTCTGTAGGAGCCCTTCGATTGACCTCTGCCTCTAGGGCACCTGTTCCTGCCTCTCTGGGCTCTGTCCGAGTCTGGAAAGGACCAATTTTTAGTAGGCCAGTTTCTGCTGAATCTCGGTGGTTGAACTTTCAGGAAATCTTTAACTGTTTGCACAGATTTTGCCTTTTCTTCAACCTTTTTTAAGATCTCCTGAGCAGAGGAGCCAAATAAATTTTGTTTCTCCATTGGAGCATCCAGAAGTTTAGCTTTGACATGGTCTGGCAGAGATTGCTCCTTCAGCCAGACATGCCTACGAATAACTGCCCCAGTCATAGCTGATCTAAATTAAGCCTCCAGTGCATCATAGCCACATTTTAAGAAATGATTACTAAACTGTTGTGAGTTGTGTACCAAATCCTGAAGGGATTTACGGTCTAGGGGTTCAGGAGAAGAAAGTTTCTTATTCAGTTCATCTAACAAATACTCCTGGTACTGTATCATATGAAATTGACAGTTTAATGCCCTGACAGAAAGAGTTGCAGAAGTATACACCTTCTTTCCCCATCTCTCTAAAGCTCTAGACTCTCTGTCCGAGGGTAGAGGATTTTTGGCAGTAGCGGCTGCAACCCCTTTAGGGCCCTGAGAAATAGTTTCTGGGTCTGCAGAATGGGCTTTATACAAATGGAAATGAGAATCCGGGACCCTGTAGTATCTGTCAGGTTTGGCAGGGGCCGGAGGGACATCATTGTACACATCATCAATTACATTCAGAACAGGAGGTATAGCTAAGGGCCTATGCTGAGGCAAATGTAAAAAGGTCCTTAATCTTCTTCTAGAATCAGAGAAATCCTGACCTTGCCATTGAAAATGCTCTCTCATGGAGTGTAGTCTCACCAAAGGAAAACTCTTCAGGAGGGGAGGCCGAAGGGATAGATTCCTCTGCATCAGAATCCTCATAAGGCGAGTAAGCCCCTTCCTGGTGGTCTGACAACTCAGATCCATCCATGGAATCATCTGAGGAGTGTGGATCAGAGGGGTCAGTCCTGGGCCTTTTGTCTGGAGGAGGTTGAGAGGCCCTGTCTGGGTGAGGTTGTGAACCCCTAATTAAGGAAATAAGGTCCTCAGCAAGGCTGAGGATCTGTGAACTAGAGGAAGACCTCTGGGAGGTAGATTTGGCAGGCAAAGCTTTTGAAAGTTTGGCAGCTTTAGCCCTAGAAAAGGCCTTAATGGACATGGAAGCAGGGGGCCTAGCTGCCCCACGTGCAGGGGTAGAAATGTCCAAAGGTATGGTGTTGGACAATTCCTGAACACTAGCTTCGGTAGGTAGTTCTGAAGCTGACTCAGCCGGGGCCTCTCGGGCCTCGGTGGTCGGAAGTATGGTTTCGGAAGAAGGAATCGCCGAGGACTCGGTTTCGGCCAAAACCGAGACACTCGCGGTAGGCCTAGCCGTGGTTTCAGCCGAAACCGCGGGCTGAGAGTGTCGGTCCTTTTCCTTGCGTTTTTTTACCATATGCGAAGTCGGAGTTTCCGACGGCATTTTATAAGCAAAAGCGGCTCCAAAAAAATACCTCCGCAAACTCCGACCGACGTCTAAGTGTCCGTCGGTTGAAGGAAGCACAGGCTAAACAAGCTGATACGTCGTGGTCTGGGCCTAAGCAAGGAAGGCAGTAAGAGTGGAAATCCTTATGAGGTATTTGTTTCCCACAAGTTAAACAATTATTTACTTTGTCTGACATCGGCTGAGGCAAGAGAGAGTCCCCAATGGGGTACTTAGCCTTTTTAGAAGTCTTCGGTAGCTGAAATCTCTGGATCTGACCGACCGGCACTTGCGAACAGCTTCTGCTTCGGGCACCGCGCGGCAAGAAAGACTGAGGAAAATGGCGTTGGCTGATGCCTTTATACCCCAGGAGCTATGACGTCGGGTGAAGTGCGACATCAGCCGAGGCCAGACCCAGACTTTGGAATCCGGTCGACCGAAGGGCTGCCTGAGGCAGGACAACCCATATGTTATGACTGCAGATGCATCCTTGAAGGACATCTGGGAAACAAGACAAAAAGAATTCAACCACCACCAAAAAAGAAGAAATAGGTACATTTAGGAGAAATATCTATGAAGATCCTGTGGAACATAAAGATGCTAAATGGATAGTAGTAGTAAAAGAATAAGAAGTTTAAATGTACAGGATATGAAATGGGATGAAATTAACGACCAGAGAGATTGAATCAAAGGTATGAAAAGCTCCTAATTGGATAACCCCAAGCTCAGATGCAGTACCTACCTTCTGGCTAAAAGTATTAACATCTTTACATGAAGATTTAGCCACGAGGAAGAACTATTTATATGCACACTCTAAACACCAGCCAGGTTAACAATACTCCTACTAAAAAGCGAATCCACAAGCTATCCGAAGAACTACAAACCGATAATTTGCCTTCCGATAACATATAAACTATACACTAGACTCGATGCAGACAGAGTTTATAGTCATTTAGAATAAAACTCAATCATGGCACTAGAACAAAAGGGCAATACAAGAAAGTCATAATGAACAAAAGATCATTTGCTGTTAAAGTCATAATGGAGAACTGTAAAAAAGGGAAGAATAAATATGGCATGAATAGTCCACAAAAAAGCATTTGACAGTATCCCACATTTATAGATAAAAGAGTACTTAAAAACTGATGCAAGATGCACCCTACACTGACTGATTACATTACAGCAACCATGAAACAGTGGCAAACCACTTTGCATTTAAGCCATGATAAAGGACAGATTATTACTCTAGGGATAAAAATTCAAAGGGTGATACTCCAGGGTGACTCTCTGTCACCACTGCTCTTTTGTCTTACCTTTAACCCCATTAAGGTGTCTACATAACAGTTTAGGTCATAGCAACAACATGACTCCCAGAAAACAACGAAGTGTAAAGACTTGTTATCTTTTTGTAGATGATTTAAAATTAGAAGTTATGTACCTACTATAACGTTCCATGTTAGTTGTCTTCTCTCGCCTTCTTTCTTGCTGGATCCTCGGCTCCGACTCGGCACTTGCTAAGCTCGAGAATCACTTTTACCAGCTCGAGGCAGCCCTGTATCCCATGATGCAAGGCGGTAATTACCCAGATCTCATTTGGTATCTAGAGGAAAACTGCCCGCAATCTTTCCACAAGGAAAGCAGAATAATTAACCTAGAAGACTGTAAGGGGAACCAGGTAACAGAGATCCCGAGCTAACTGGTGTCCGAGGGAGAACAATCTCCCCGAGAAAAGGGGAAAATCAAGGTCTGTCCAGGCTAGGGGGACAGGAGGGAGGGAGGGACGCAAGAAAGAAGGCGAGAGAAGACAACTAACATGGAACGTTATGGTAGGTACATAACTTCTAAATGTTAAGTTGTCAATCTCGCCTTCATTCTTGCTGGATGGGACCACGTCCCTAGCACCCCTATCCTGGGAGGCTCAATGAACAGACTCTTGAGAACTGTGGAACCAAAACTTGCCCTGTTCCTGGAGGCCAAATCCAATTTGTAATGAGAAATGAAGGTATGAGGAGTGGCCCAAGTGGCTGCTGCACAAATAGTGTCCAAGGGTAGTCTAGCCTGAAAAGCTGTAGATGTGGCTAGACCTCTAGTAGAATGCGCTTTAGGTTTTGAGATCGGCTGTTTGTCCCTCAGCTGATAAATGTCAGAAATGGTGGAAGATAGCCAATCTGGATAAGGTTACTTTAGAAACAGGAAGACCTTTCCTATTTTCAGCATAAGAAAGAAAAAGCTGATCAGATTTCCTAAATTGCTTTGTTCTGTCCAAATAATATCTGAGTTGGCGATGAACATCTAGGCAATGCAGTTTTTGTTCTGCCCTGTTAGAATGATTGGGAAAAAATACAGGAAGGTCAATGGATTGATTTAAATTTGTTTTAGAAGCAACCTTGGTCAAAAAGGATGGATTGCTTCTTAAGGATACTCTATCCTTGTGGAAGACCAAGTAAGGGGGACGAACACAGAGGGCATGTAGTTCCGACACTCTCCTAGCCGAAGTAATAGCAACTAGAAAGAGTGTCTTCCAAGAAAGACATTTTAATGAGCATGTAGCAGCCGGTTCGAAAGGGGGAAATATCAAGGATGTCAGCACTAAATTTAGGTCCCACTGTGGTGGAGGATCTCTAACAGGGGGCTTAAGAAGGAACACCCCTTTGAGAAAGGCTTTACAAAGCTTGTGAGACATAATATTCTGGTCTGCAAATCCGACATGGAAATTAGAGATTGCTGCCAATTGGACTTTAACTGTGGAAGAAGAAGAACCGGAGTGAAATATTTCAGCAAGAAAGTCCAAGACCGATTGAATAGGGGCAGTAAAAGGGTCTATGTTCTTAGACTTTGCCCAAAAAGAGAAACGTTTCCATTTACTACAATAAACCCTCCTGGTAGAGGACTTTAGAGAAGCTACTATTATATCTCTAACGGGGTTAGAGATCATAGGAAGCCTGGCTAAGGAAGGAAGTGGAGCAACCAAGCAGTGAGGTTGAGGGAACAAATTGATCGGTGCAGTTGACCCGACTGGTGAGTCAGAAGGTCTGGAACTGGATCCAGATGCCAAGGCTGCACCATGAGATGGCGATGAAGGAACGGGAACCAAATTTGTCGAGGCCAGTAAGGGGCAATGAGAATCATTTTGGCTCTCAAGACGGTAGCTTTCTGGAGTACTTGTGGTATCAACGGAAAAGGGGGAAAGGCATAAAGAAGTCCCCGGGGCCAATCTTGGGTAAGAGCGTCTCTGGGGGGATGGCCCGGAAGTGGAAAGAGAGAGAAGAAGTCTGGGCATTTGCTGTTTTGGGGTGTAGCAAAAAGGTCGCAGCATGGGCGGCCCCACTTCTGAAAAATCTCCTCCACTATGGATTGCTTGAGAGACCACTCGTGAGGCATGAGTATAGCTCTGCTCAATCTGTCCGCTATTATGTTGGTTTTCCCGGGGATATGCGTTGCTACCAGAAACCGATGAGAGGAGATCGCCCATTGCCAAAGTCTGAGAGCTTCTCGACACAAGGGATAGGACTTGGTTCCGCCCTGCTTGTTGATGTACCACACCACGGACATGTTGTCCGTGTGAACTGCAATAGTTCCTAAGGGAAGAAAGTCGTTGAGGGCTTGCAACATTAAAAGCACAGCTCTCATCTCTAGGACATTTATGTGCAGGTGGTATTCAAACGGTTGCCACATGCCATGAACCATCCTGCCCTGATAATGCCCCCCCACCCGATCAGGGAGGCATCCAAAGTGACCGTGGCTACCGGGGCCGGGGGGACAAATGGTCTGCCCTGATGGACTAGGGGAGAAGAAGTCCACCAGGATAGATGGCTCTTGCAGGTTTGTGTCACCAGGATCTTGTGACACATGGGAAGTTTCTGGAAGGACCATTGGGTGAACAACATCCATTGTAGGAGACGCATGTAAAAACGGGCCAGAGGGAGAAGTGTGATGGCAGCTGCCATGAGGCCCAACACTTTCAGGACCAACCTGGCTTGTACCCTTTTGCTGGATAGGATGATCCGAACGTGGTTTTGGATATCTAGGATTCTTTGACTTGTTAGGTTTGCTGACATCCGAGTAGTGTCTAGATTTGCACCTATAAAGGTAATAGATTGGCAGGGCGATAAGGAAGACTTTTCGAAGTTGACCGAAATTCCTAACTGACCGCAGAGACGTAGAGTGTAATCTCTGGCTTGGAGAAGTTGATGCCTGGTGGTGGTTGAGAGGAGCCAGTCGTCGAGATACGGAAACACCTGGAATCCTAGACGTCTCAGGTGAGACATGCATTTGGTGAACACTCTGGGGGCTGTAGTGAGACCAAAGGGCAGGGCTCTGAATTGAAAATGACTGGTCCCCAGCCGAAAGCTGAGAAACCTTCTGGAGCGTCTGTGGATTTTTATGTGATAGTACGCATCCTGAAGGTCTATGGAGCACATCCAGTTGTTTTTGCCCAGAAAGGGCAAAATCGATTGAAGTGTGACCATCCGAAATCTTGTCTTTTTGACAGACTTGTTCAGTCTGCTGAGGTCTAATATTGGTCTCCAGTCTCCCGTCTTTTTGGGAACCAAAAAGAACCTAGAGTAGATTCCGGACTCTAATTGATCTGTTGGAACTGGTTGGATGGCCCTTTTTTTTTAGAAGCTTTGATACTTCTAGCTTCGCAATTTCCCTTAGACCGGGTGGAACGTCTGGAAGGGAACCTTTTTGAGGGGAGGGGCTTTCCTCGAAGGGGATTTTGTAACCCTCGGATATGATCGACTGTACCCATCTGTCTTGAGAGAGGGAAAGCCAGGCTTCTGGGTACAGCGACAATCTCCCCCCGACTGCTTCCAAGGGTGGGCAGTCGGGCAACACCTCAGGGATGCTGGAAGGGCTTGTCAGAGAGAGGCTCCCTGCTGCCCTGGTTCTGCGGACCTCCTCTGCCCCTAGGGCGGCGTCTATTGTTATTACCCCCTCTGCCTCTGGGGGTAAACTGACCACGTGCGTCAGGCGTGACTCCCTGAGATTTTTGGAACCACATTTTCCCTCCCTTCTGACCTTTGGGGTAAGGTCTAGAAGGGGTGGAGAAACGGACTCCTACGGCAGAAAGAGTCTTGCTCACACCTGGTTAATGTGTCCTTCACCTGAGGCCCAAACAAAGTAGTGCCATCAAAGGGAGAATTTGTGAAGGACGCCTTAAAGGGGTCTGCGAAATTGCAAAGCCGCATCCAGGACTGACGTCTAAGAGCCACTCCTGTGCCTGCGGCTCTACTCGCCCCATCGGCTGCATAAGAAATGAGCCGCATGGAGGAGTTAGTGATGGAATTTAGGGTTCCAAGCTGAGAGGCAATCTTCTCTTGAGCCACAGCAGCTGACGGATCCTGTACTACCTCACCCAATTCTTTGAGGATGTCTCTTTGAAGTCGGGTGAAGTGACATAAATAATTCAGCGAACGCATAGCAAAGGTCGCTGAGGAAAACATCCGCTTACCATACCTGTCCATGGTCCTAGACTCCTTGTTAGGAGGATGGACTGGTACAGCAGGATCTGCAAGTTCCTTTTTGGTGGCGGCTGCCACCACCATGGCATCAACCGGAACACCTTTCGTAAGAAACTGTTTCTCAGTGGGGGCCGTGATAAATTTAGAAGGCCTCCTGGGGACTGGTTCCACAGAATCAGGAGATGCCCACGCCTTTCGAGCTATCACCTCCATGAGGGGGTCGAAAGGCGGAGACACCCAGGAGGTGGAGGGTCGAGATCCAAAAGCCTCCAGGTATACCGACTCATCCTCGGAGGGATTAATGGAGGGCCAGTTTCCCCTCTGTTTTAGGAGTTCTAGGATGTCTGAAAAGGAGACATCCTCAGAGGGGGATCTTGGGGACCCCTCCGACTCATCTAAGTCGGTATCTGATGTCGTAGACTCAGGGGAGTCTAAGTGCTTCCTCTTGCAGGTCCTCTTACGCGGGGGCTCTCCTGAAGGATCAGGAGAAACCTCGGAAGAGGAAGTTCTTCCCAGTGGGGAAACCTGGGGGGATGGATCTCTGGGTCCAGGAGCAAGAGAGTGGGAAGAGACATCTACAGACACCATAGAGGGAGGAGCTAAAGGAACCGACTGCTGACTAAGCGCGGGGGCTAGCACACTCCTCATCACCTCGAAGGCTCCCCTCCCAGGGAGGACCGAGAGACCCTGAAGAAACGGGGATTCCCGGCCCCACCGAAAAGGAAGGCTCCGAAGCAGATGTCGGCGCCGAGCTCACCAAGGCCGAAGCTCCGAGAGGGAGAACGGGGTCGGACAAGGGTCCGATGCCACTCGCCCCCTCGGAACTGACCAGGGAAGCCAGACGACCGGATCCCTCCAAGGACGGTCTCGAGGAGGAGATAGGAGTCGAAGACGACGGAGCCGAAAGGTGTGGTATTGGCTCCGAAGCCGCAACAATCACGGTACCAATAATCTCCGGCTCCGAGCTCTGTAGGAGAGTCGAAGGAGGAATCTCAGGAGGATGTGGAATAGCTGTCGTCTGCTGAGACGGGCTATGGAGCATCTGGGCCAATGCCTGTGATTTTAATAGTCTACTCACCACTCTCTCCAAATCATGGTGTGAGAGCCTGGAAGACCTTGATGATTGGCTCCGATGGCTCCGCTCCGAAAGTAAGGGGGAGGCCGGAGCCAAGTGGATAGACTCCAGTGAAGGAGATCTAGACCTCTTCCTCGACGGAGCCATCGGAACCGACGAACCTTCGGTCCCAGTTGGAGCCGACAGCTTGACGGCTCCGAGCTGAGGTAGAGACGTTTCGGCTCCAGCCGCAGCCGAAACATGCTTCGAAGCTAGGGTATCGGCTCCAGCCGGAGCAGACACAGGTGCCGAAGCCAGGGTATCGGTGCCGGTACAGAAACTTCCAAGGAGGAAGGATCGGCTACACATGGAGCTGACATCGACTCTGGAGGAGTTGGAGCCAAGGCCACAGACTTGGACACCGAAGTCTGGGTCTTGGATGGCTTAGAGGGCTTCCCGGAACCGACCTTAGCCGGGGAGCTCTCAGGCTTAAGGATCAACTTATTTCTACGTTCCTGCAGGACCCTCTGGCTGAAAGAATGACAAATAGCACAGGAGTCCTGCAGGTGTAGGGGTCCCAGGCAGTAAATACAAGAAGTGTGACCGTCTGTCAGAGACATCTTCTGACAGCACGAGTCACACTTCTTAAAACCTGAGACCCTAGTGTCTTTTGACATGACCGAGTAGGACACTAACACACACACACTCAGTCCTTAATTACCACTAATTAAAACAAAGCACAGACACACCTACACAAAAAATCCTGACAGGAAATTGTTGGATGGGAAGGCCTAAGGCCTGACTGACAGAAAAAAATATAAAAGGGGTCGAGGAACTAACGGGAATAGGTTCTAAGTGAATCGGGAACAACTAACTATAACAGAGAATAAAATTTTAAAACTATGGTGGTTGAATCTCTCTGAAAAAGAGTAAAGAAAGTTCACTTACCAGGAGCTGGTAAAAAAGGTGACCTCATGAGCGAAGCGGCAAACGAGATCTGGGTAATTACCGCCTTGCATCATGGGATATAGGGCTGCCTCGAGCTGGTAAAAGTGATTCTCGAGCTTAGCAAGTGCCAAGTCGGAGCCGAGGATCGGCTCCGAACCCATCCAGCAAGAATGGAGGCGAGATTGACAACTTAACATTTGTATAGTTCATATGCGGAACTGAAAGCACAACTACAAGTAGTCAAAACATTTTCAGATGATATAAGAATGTCATTTAGCTTTGATAAATGTACAAAAGCAACCTTTAAAGCAGGAAAGCTGCAGCACCAAGAAAACATCAGTATGGGACAGGAATGTGATATAAAATAAGTTGAGCAAGAGGGAGTGTATAAATATTTGGGAATTGAAAAATCAACAATAAAACATGAACAAATAGGAATAAAATTTAGTAAGGAATAATCTAGAAAACTTAAATTAATACTGAAACAGCGTTGAGATCTAGGAGCAAAGTTCAAGATATAAACCAATTTGCTTATCCTGTTTTAGCTTACAGTTTTGGAGTGACTGACTGCCCCAAAAAGTACAGTTTTGTACCTACCATAAATGTAGATGTTCAAGTGTATACCCTGCTGCAGTCATCATACTTGGGTTATCCTGCCATCAGGCAGTCCCGTAGTCGGCCCGAATTCCAAAGTCTTGGTCCGGCGTTGGTTGCTGTCGCTTCTTCCCTGACATCAGTGCGCCAGGGGTATATAAGAGGCATTCAACGCCATTTTCTTCAGTTTTTCTTGCCCCAGATGTCAGGTGCCCCCCCAAAAGGTGGTCAGTAGATAGTACCAATAATAAAAGTTTAGCACAAACAAAACATCCCTCCAGCTATAAGCAAATACACCACAAAGGTTGTATCAGATTTTAAGGTATTGAAAGGTTTTAGTTAGGTCAGAGGGGATGGAGAGAGGGTAACCTGGACTGCAGCAGGGTATACACTCGAACATCTACATTTATGGTAGGTACAAAACTGTACTATGTTCATCGTGTTACTCTGCTGCAGTCATCACACTTGGGTAGAATCCCAAAGCTAAGGATGGGGGGTGGAGTCAAACAGGGTTGGAGGAAGCTAGAAGGCCCTGCAAAACTGCAGTGGCGAAGCCAGCTCTAGTCTTAGAGTAAAGTGGTAAGTGATAGTGTTTGGTGAAGGTGTGTACTGAACTCCAAGTTGCAGCTTCCAGAATATCCTTGGTTGGCACCCCCCTGAGGAAGGCTGTAGATGTAGCTGCTGCCCTGGTAGAGTGGGGCCTTATGCTAGCAGGAACTGGTTTTCCATGATGGGTGTAGCAAAAACATATGCAATGTCCTATCCATTTGGAAATGGTCTGTTTTGAGATGGCCTTTCCTTGTGATGCTGTAGCATAGGATACAAAAAGCTGGTTAGATTTTCTGAAAACCTTAGTTTTATCCAAGTAGTAACGTAGTTGCCTGTGAATGTCCAAGGAATGCAGGAGTCTTTCTTCTTTGTTCTGTGGACTTGGAAAGAAGGTGGGTAAATGGATGGTTTGATTTAAAGCCACATTGGAAACCACCTTTGGCATAAAGGAGGGGCTGGTTCGTAGAGAAACTCTGTCTTGATGAAAAATGGGGAAAGGCTCTACTGCCATTAGTGCCTGTAGCTCTGAGACTCTTCTGGCTGAAGTAATTGCTAGCAGCAGGGCAGTCTTCCATGATATAAACTAAGTCAGCTGAGAAAGCTGGCTCAAAAGGTGGTAGCGTAAGTTTTTCCAGAACAAAATTGAGGTCCCAAGTTGGTGTTGGCGCTCTCCTGGGAGGCCTAATGTTTTTGCCCCCCCCGAGATACTGCCTTAGAAGTGGATGTGAAAATAAGGGAGGATCCGTGTTGTAGTGAGCTGAAATAGCTGAGGCGTGGATTTTAATAGATGAAAAAGAAAGTCCTTTGTGTAACATCTCAGTTAAATATTGTAGAATCTGAGGTATGTCTGGCTGAAGGGTATTTTGGCCTTTAGCTTGGTTCCAGGCGCAAAATCTTTTCCATTTGTCTGAGTAGGCTTTCCTGGTGCTGGGCCTCCTGGCGTCCAGAATAACATCCATAACAGCTTGTGAAAGAGGAGCTGGCTGGCTGCTTAGGTGATTTGCCATGCAGCCAAATTTAAGGTTTTGAGCTGGCTGTGTAGAATCTGACTGCCTTGCTGTGTGAGCAGATGAGGAATTTGTGGTAAAATCCATGGTGGGCCCTGGGCCATGTTCCTTAATAGTGGGTACCAGTGCTGGCGTGGCCAGTCTGGGGCAATGAGTATCATTCGGGGTCTATCCATCCTGACTTTCAGCAGCACCTTTGTGAGAAGGTGCAATGGAGGAAAGGCATATACCGTCAGCATTTTCCAACTGAATGAGAGTGCGCCCACTTTCCAAGCTTGATGGTGAAATGTCCTTGTGCAAAATTTTGATAGCTGATAGTTTTGGGGGTTGGCAAACAAGTCTATGTCTGGGCGCCCCCATTTTTGAGTTATCATTGCAAATACTTGCGTTTCCAGTTAACACTCGTGGGGATCCATGATGTTTCTGCTTAGGTCATCTGCCAATGTGTTCTTTTTTCCTGGCAGGAATTGAGCTTGGTAAGCCAGTGCTGTGTTCCACAAGGTCATTGCTTGCCTGCATAGAGGGTAGGAGTGTGTACCCCCTTGTTTGTTTATGTACCACATTACTGTGGTGTTGTCTGTCCTTATTATAAGCTGTCCTGGATGTAAGAGGTCCTTGAAGGCTGTCAGGGCTTTCTGTACAGCTAGCATTTCTTTTTGATTGATGTGCAGACTTCTTTGATCTGCAGTCCATATGCCTTGAATGCACCGTCCTGTCATGTGTGCCCCCCAGGCATAGTCCGATGCATCTGTTGTCATAGTTTGCCTGGCTCGGGGTAAGGTGAAAGGCTGACCCTTTTTGAGATGACATGCCTGTGACCACCATAGAAACTCCTGTTGAAGGCAGGGAATGAGAGGTATCACTGTTTCCATATGCTTTTTAGGTACCATTGTAATTTCCTCATATGCAATTTTGCAAATGGTATTAGTAGTATGCAAGATGCCATGAAGCCCAAGGCCTGCAGAATTTTTCTTGCAGGGAGTTGGGTCTTTGTTGCCATTGTTTTGAAGTATTGAGTTATTGTAGTTGTTTGTCTGGCGTCAGATAAGCCATCTGGGCCATTGTATTCAAGCTGGCACCCAGGAATGTCATATTTTGTGAGGGCACTAGTTTTGATTTCTTTTCGTTTACTGTGTACCCTAGGCAACTTAGAAGGTGTTTTACAAAAGCCAGATGTTGTAAGAGAATGTCCTTGCTTTCTGCTTGGATGAGCAGTCGTCCAGGTATGGGTATATTTGAATTCCTCTTTGTCTGCAGTATGCAATTACTGGTGCCAGGCATTTTGTGAAGACCCTGGGCACAGTAGATAAGCCAAAGGGGCAGTGCAGAGAATTGATAATGGGTTGAACCTGCAATGAAACTGAGGTATCTTCTGCAATTCTGTCTGATAGGGACATGCAGGTATGCCTCCTTGAGGTCCAACGTTACTTGCCCAACATGGGAAGAAGCTGCTGTAGTGTTAGCATCTTGAATTTGGGTACTTGCAGGAAGGTGTTTAGAATTGAAAGGTCCAGAATGGGTCTCGAAGCATTGTCCTTTCTGTGGACTAGAAAGAGCCTTGAGTAAAATCCTTGGCCTTGCTCCTGTGTAGGTACCAGTTGAATGGCTCTCATGTCCATGAGAGATGTAATTTGTTTTTGTGCCTCTGTCCATTGATTTTATGGCAGGTTTGGCATTCCTTTTATCCTTGGCAAGGTGTGGAAATGGAATCTGTACCTTGTGAGATAATGTCTAGGACCTATTTGTCCTTTGTGACGATGCGCCAGTTGTCTGTAAAAAATGCTAATTTTCCTCCCAAGGGAGCTGCCAAGAGAGTTTTGCTCGGCAGTTTGAGGTTTAAGTCATTGTGTTTGCCTTCTAGTAGTTTGGGACCTGTCTTCTCCTCCCTTCTGTGTTGCAGTGCCCCATTGGCGAGGTTTGTAAGGGATTTGTGCTTGTCCTCTGCCCCTTGGGCGCCTGTATTTACCCCTCTGTGGTCTGTCAGAAGCTGGAAAGGACCAATTTTTTGTTGGCCAATTTCTGCTGAAATGTGGGGGTTGTACCTGTAAGAAACCTTTGACCGTCTGCATAGATTTTGCCTTATTCTCCATTTTCTTTAAAACCTCTTCTGCTTTAACCCTAAATAAGACATCCTGCTGTAAGGGTGCATCTAGTAACTTTGCTTTAACATGATCAGGCAGAGTTTGTTCCTTTAACCAAGCATGCCTACATATAACACACCCAGTAACAGCTGCTCTACAGGAAGCTTCCAAGGAATCAAATCCACATTGTAAAAGTATGTTTGCCCACCTGTTCAGCTGCATGCAACAGATCCTGCATTTCCTTGAATTCAGACTGTTCAGGGTGCGTGCTCATCTTTTGTTTTATTTGAGACATTAGGAATTGCTGGTATTTAAGCATGTGAAATTGACAATTTAGTGCTCTCATAGCTAGAGTAGCTGAGGTGTAAACAGTCTTCCCCCACCTGTCTAGTGCTCTGGCGTCCCTTTCAGAGGGTACAGGATTTTTAGCCATAGAAGCCTTAGCCCCTTTGGGACCCTGGGAGATTGTCTCTGGGTCAGCAACAGGGCTTTTGTAAAGGAATTTGTGTGAGTCAGGCACTCTATAATATCTATCTGGTTTGGCTGGAGCAGGAGGCAGAGAATCTGGATTTAGACTAGATTCTAAGTAAACATCATCCACAATGTCTAAAACTGGAGGGATAGCAAGTGGTCTGTGCTGGGGGAGTAAAAGAAACTCTTGGAGCCTTTTCTTTGAGTCGGAGTAGTCCTGACCGTCCCAGTGTAAATGTTCCCTCGTGGTATGTAAGGTTTCCCCAAAGGAATAGTCTTCAGGGGGAGAAGCTGAGGGAATGGGATCTTCAGCATCAGAATCTTCATAAGGGGGAAAGGAGTAATCCTGTTCTTCAGAGGAGCCTGAGGAAATAGACACTTGATCAGAGGAGGCATAATCCTCCTCTTGTCTAGGCCTTTTGTCGGGGGGGGGCCCTGATTAAATAAATCAAATCTTCAGCCATTTTAAGCATCTGCTTCTTAGGCATGGGGCCTTGAACTGGAGACTGATGTGCAGTCTTTTTTGGTTTTAGAGGAGTCTTAAGCTTAGCATAAGATTTTATGGTGAGAGTAGTCGGTCTGACGACACCTTCTGAAACAGAAGGTGTTTCCACAGCACAGGCTTCTCCTTCTGCAATGTCGTCGGTAGGGCCTAAAGAAAATGGCTGCGTCGGCCTAGAACTCTCTGCTTGAGAATCCAAAGCGGTCTGGGGTTCCAATTCTGCGGTCGCCAGGGGCTGCGTAGGCGCCTCACTGAAAATCGGAGAACCGGCGACCAGCCCAGCCGAGGCCTCGGAGTCTGGCTTGGATCTAGGCTGCCTGTCTTTATCTTTGCGTTTTTTATGCACGCCGGTAGTCGGTTGCTCCGATGGCATAGTGTAATTAAATTTCCTACCGAAGCAGTGTTGTGCGAAATCAAAGCGTCGCTTTATAGTTCGCTTATTGAACCTAGCACAAAACCGACAACCAGTGATGTCGTGGTCTGGGCCTAGGCAAGGTATACAATAAGAATGAAAGTCCTTATGAGGTATTTGCTTCCCACAAGAAATGCAATTGTTAACTTTTTCTGACATTGGACTGAGGCAAGAAAAGGTTCCCCAACGGGGTAATTAGCTTTGAAGACTTCGGACTGAAATTCGATTTGAAAATCTCAGGTGTCAGCCGACCGACACTTGCGAACTGCTTCTGCTTCGGGCACCGCGCGGCAAGAAAGACTGAAGAAAATGGCGATGGATGCCTCTTATATACCCCTGGTGCACTGAAGTCAGGGAAGAAGCGACAGCAACCGACGACGGACCAAGACTTTGGAATTCGGGCCGACTGCGGGACCGCCTGACGGCAGGATAACCCAAGTGTGATGACTGCAGCAGGATAACACGATGAACATCGTGTTGAATAGGCTGGACAGGAAAACAAGGATGCTTCATGCTCATCAAATGACTTGAAGAATGGCCTACTTGAAATTGATTACATGCCTGCAATTGTGGGACTGCATACATATCTGCTGATCTCATAAGACCTAGATGCAGTGAAAATTTTGAAACAAAGAGAATAAATTTAAGAAGACTTGCCTGCTTAGTTTAACAGAAGCATATCAGTGTCAAGTGGGGATGGAAATCAAATCAGAAGTAGATAAAAAACAGGCAGCAACTGAATGTGTCAGAAAACAAAAGGAAGAATATAAGGTGCAGCAACTGAATGTGTCAGAAAACAAAAGGAAGAATATAAGGAGAAGGATCAGATGAGAAGGCAAGAAATATGGAAAATACATAAATATAGTTGGAACAACCTCATGATGATCAGGAATAGTTAAGGAGAAGTAAATTTAAACCAACAGATGAGAGGTTAATACTGGCGGGCCCAAGATAGCGGACTATGCACATGTTGGTTTACAAAGTCCATTGAACATGTGGGAGAAATGAACAAATGTAGGTTTTATAACACAGAGATGGAAACAATCACACATCTTGTTGCTGGCTGTGATATACTAATGGTAGAAGGACTGTAGACTGAAAGGCATAATAATGTGGCAAGACTGTTGCATTGGGGATTCTGCAAACATAAAATTGTAGTTGAAAAACACAGGAAACAGACACAAAGCTTTACAGAAAATGATGTATATCACATGGGATCACCCATTACCAATAGTTCAAAAAAATGGATGCGAGAACCCAGATATAGTGGTCCATGAAAGACAAAAGTAGCGTTGATCAATGAAATTGCTACACACCCAGTGACTGCAGTGAGGCACAAAGTCATAAAATACCAGGATTTGCAGACAGAAATGAAGGCAATGTAGAAGGTAGACACCTTGATAGTTCCAATAGTAGTAGCAGCAACGGGCTTTATAAAAGAATTTACAGTCATACTTAGATATGTTACCGATACGTGTAACTTTGTACGAATTGCAGGAGGAGTCATCAATGCTCCCACTGTAGGTGCTGCGAAGAGCACTTCTAGCTAACATCAAAGGCAAACAATATTAATTTCATGGACTTTAATCATACTTTGACTTACCAGCACGGTATTAGAAACCCAAAAGACTTGAAGAAATTAAAAAACAGGGAGTCTTGCCAGGGCTATCGTGAGAATCATACATGCCATGAGACCCAAAATTCTGGGGTATTCCCTCACATTAACTGTAATCTGAATGGAAAACATTGGAAACTCATCTAAATAAGAATCTATTTTTTTCCTGTGGACGAAAAGCTCTTTGAACTGTGGTGCATAGCAGAAATACCAGGAATACAATCCTCTGTGAGGGAGTCTAGAAAGACTTTTGGCTATTCTATTGGAATCTCAGCTTGTGCAAGAGATCTCTCACCCAACAGTGTGTTTACTGCCACTTCGAAAGACTCTGAAAAGATAAAGAAACCATCTACATAAGGAAAATGTGGACACCCTGTAGCCTTCAATGAGCTATGACTGGAGTTAGACACTTTGTGAACATTCTTGGTGCAGTGGATAGTCGAAAGGTTATGATAGAGAATGTGTACATTATATAAATGTAGATGTTCAAGTATATTCACTGTTGCAGTCATGACATTTGGGTTATCCCTGCCAGGGTAGCCCTTGGCCAGCCTGAACACCAGAGACTTAGTATTTCTGCGTCGGTTGCTGTCGCTTGAGGACTGAGGTCAGGTCATCAGTGGTATAAAGGAAGGCAGCCAACGCCATTACATCAGTTTTTCTTGCCCTAACCTGAAAGGAGCCCCCAAAGTAGGAGGCCGACCAGGTTCTGGTGAAGAACCCCACCAGTGGAAAATAAATACTAATATGTCCCTTGTAAGGAAAGTAGAGCAAGAAGAAAGAAAGTTAACAAAAAGAAAAAGGGAGGTGGAGGGAGGGAAACCAGGACTGCAACAGTGAATACACTCGAAAATCTACATTTATGGTAAGTGTACGCAACTGTACTATATTCTTCGTGTTTCACTGTTGCAGTCATCACATTTGGGTAGATTCCCAAAGCTGAGGAAATGGGAGGAAGGAGTCAAGGAAGCTAGGGGCTGGCTAGGATGCCCTGCAAGACTGTAGAGGCAAACCCTTTCCTGGATTTGGAGAAGAGAGGCAAGTGGTAATGCTTGGTAAAAGTGTGAACAGACGTCCAGGTGGCAGCCTCCAGGATGTCCCTGGTGGGGACCCCTCTGTGGAAAGCTGCAGTGGTGGAGGCTGCTCTGGTGGAGTGTGTCCTGACCCCCTTGGGGGGAGGCTTGCCATGCTGTTTTAGCAGAAATTAATGCAGTGTGCTATCGATTTGAAAATTATTTGCTTGGAGATAGCTTTGGCTTCTGCCCCTGAAGCAAAGCTAACCAGAAATTGATCAGACTTTAAGGGTTTAGACCTGTCCAGATAGTATCTGAGCTGTCGGTGCACATATAGAGAGTGCAGAATCCTTTACCTCTTGTTTTGGAGGTTAGGAAAGAAGGTGGGCAAATTAATAGATTGGTTGAGAGCCACAATGGACACCACCTTGGGCATGAACGATGGATTAGTTCTGAGGGATACCCTGTCTGCATGGAAGATGGTAAAGGGTTCCACAGCCAAGAGTGCTTGCAGCTTAGAGACTCTTCTTGCTGAAGTGATGGCCAGAAGGAAGGTTGTCTTCCAGGAGAGAAATGTTAGCTCTGCAGAAGAAGCTGGTTCAAAAGGAGTAGGGTGAGCTTTTCCAAGGCAAAGTTAAGGTCCCCAAGCTGGTGTTGGTGCCCTTCTGGGGGCCTCAAGTTGCTGGCCCCACTGAGGAACTGTTTAATCAGAAGGTGTGAGAAAAGAGGTGGCTCAGTGGGAAAATGATCAGAAATAGCAGAGGCATGAATTTCTTTATAGAGGAGAAAGAGAGGCCACTATGTAGTAGGTCAGCTAAGTAATCCAGGATGAGAGGGGATGGAGGAGTGTGCCGTATTGGCCCCCTTTGCCTTGATCCAGGTGCAGAACCTCTTCCATTTATCTGCATAAGGCTTTCTGGTGCTAGGGCATCTGGCTTCTCGGATAACATCCAGAACCTGTTTACTGAGTATGGCAGATTGATCAGGGGCTAGGGAATAAGCCAAGCTGCCAAACTGACTGTCTGCAATTGGGGGTGCATGAATTCCCCTTCCCTCTGGGTTAGGAGGTTTGGAATCTGAGGAAGATTCCATGGAGGCAGCAGGGAAAGGCTGCGCAGCAAGGGGTACCAGTGCTGTCTGAGCCAGTCTGGAGCTATGAGAATGGTCCTTGGTTTTTCCTCCCTTATTTTGTGCAGTACCCTGGGGATGAGAGTTAGGGGAGGAAAGGCAGAGAGCGAGAGGTTTACCCAGGGGAAGAAGAGGGCATCCACTCTCCAAGCCAAGCAGTGATGCTCCCCGGTGCAGAATTTGCTGAGCTGATGGTTGGTGTGGAAGGCAAAGAGGTCGACCTCCGGGGCCCCCCATTTCTGAGTTATTAGGAAGAAGGTACTTCTGTTGAGCTGCCACTCATGTGGGTCCAGAAGCTTTCTGCTTAATTGGTCTGCCAGGGAGTTGAGAGAGCCTGGTAGGTATTGTGCTAACAGGTGTAGTTGCATGGAAGAGGCTATGAGCCAAAGGGTCATAGCCAGCCTGCACTGCGGGTGGGAGTGAGTCCCACCATGCTTGTGCTGTACAGCCATTATCTCTTTTTGATTGATGTGCAGGGGGATTTGCTGTAGGCTCCATTGCCCCTGTATGCACCTGCCGTCCCAGTGAGCACCCCAAGCGTAGTCTGATTCATCTGTGGTGAGGGTCTGGGCAGCGGGGTGTGGGGAGAAGGGCAGTCCCTTGTTTTGGGAGCAGGCTGTTGCCCAACAAACAAATTCCTTCCTCAGGCAAGGAATAATAGGTAGAAGAGTTTCCAGATCTTGAGTGTTGACACCAAAGGCTCTTTAGGTACCACTGAAGTTTCCTCATATGTAGTCTGGCATATGGAATGAGGAGTATGCAAGATGCCATGAACCCCAGGATTTTCCTTGCAGAAAGCTGGGGCCTGGTGGCCAGCTGAGAGAAGTAAGCTGACAGTAAAATGTGTTTCTCTGGTGTAAGGCATGCCATCTGGGATGCTGTGTCCAGACTTGCTCCCAGGAAGATTATCCTTTGGGTGGGTATCTGCTTGGATTTCTTCTTCATTGATTGTGTACCCTAGGGAAGTTAGTAGGTTCTTTAAAAAGGCCAGGTCTTTGAGCAGCTTTTCCTGGCTGTCTGCCAGAATAAGGCAGTCGTCTAGGTAAGGGTAAATTTGTATATTTCTTTGTCTGCAAAAGGCAATGGCCGGAGCCAGGCATTTTGTGAAAACTCTGGGATCAGTAGATAAGCCAAAGGGAAGCACAGATAATTGAAAGTGCTGAGATTCTGCCCTGAAGCGGAGATATTTTCTGCAGGACTTCATGATAGGAATGTGGAGGTAGGCCTCTTTTAGGTCCAGGGTTGCTAGCCAAGCGTCCTTGGAGAGTATGGGTAGCAGCTGCTGGAGGGTAAGCATTTTCAATTTTAGGATCACCAGGAAAGTGTTTAGAATGGATAGATCGAGGATGGGGTGCCAGGTGCCCTCTTTTCTGGGCACCAGGAAAAAGTCTGGAGTAGAAGCCTTGGCCTATCTGCTCTGCAAGAACGTGTTCTACTGCCCCCAAGGAGAGCAGGGAATGGATTTGCTTTTGAGCCTCTGCCCACTGATTTGGTGGGAGATCTGGGAACCCTTGTGGGGTTGGAAGGGTGTGGAAGAAGAATTTGTACCCCTGAAACACAATGTTCAGAACCCATTGGTTCTTGCTAATGGTGGCCCAGGTGCTTGAGTGAAAGGAGAGTTTTCCTCCTAGGGGTATGTGAAGGTGGGCAGAGGTGAGGTCGGGAGGAGGTGAGTCATTGTGAGTTCTTACCATAAGGGAGTGGATTAGAACTCCCTGGTTTTGGAGTGGAGGAAGTCCACTGCTTAGATCTCTGCAACCCCTGGGGCTGCTGTCGGGGGGGGGGGGGGGCTGTTTCCACGGGGCCTAGGCTGGGCCTGTTTACTCAGAGTAGAAAAGGACCCGTGCTTGGAGGGAAAATGCCTGCTGAACTTAGGGAGTTGGACCTGTAAGAAATCTTTAGCTGTCTGTATAGATTTTGCTTTTTCTTCCATCTTTTTTTAAGACCTCTTCTGCTTTAGTGCTAAATAAGTTATTTTCCAGACATACAAAACCATAAGACATTTCTGAAATCTGTTGGAATAGGGATGTGATAAGTATCTTACAAGTCTAGTGTTACCAGGAAACTTGAAAGAAGAAGAGGTAAAAGGTCATGAGACGACAATTTTGAATTCAAGTACCATCACAAACAGGTTTAGGAAAGAAAAAAAAAAAAAGATCCAGGACTGGACTCCAAGCATTTTCTTTATTTCTCTGGCACTATGAACATCCATGAATAAATCCCCCTCATCCACAGGAAGGAGGAAGTGGTTCTATCAGTCCTTGGGACAGCATGTGATGGAAATCAGGTAGAAATACAGTCTGATCTGGAGGATGAGGAATGACCCCTGGAAAGGAGAAATTTCCTCACATTGCTGTCTATAATCTTGAATGACATTCAGAACCCATTTATCTGAAGCAATCTGTTGCCAAAGACAAAAATGCAGATTAAGAATTCCGGAAGAAAAATGGGGCCAAAGTACGAGTGAGTCACAAGGTCTCTTGAATAGTCATTCAGACATATTGGACTCTCCTTGATTTTGGGAGGTTGGAGACTTACATTGGAATTCCTTTGCCTTTCCTTCTTAAACGTCTGTTTAACTGAATTCTTTTGAGACTTTATTCTGTTTTCTGCCAAAAATAGAAAAAAAGAAAGAAAATCTCTTCGACAATTTGGAAAAGAAGAGCTGAAAAATCTTAGAGAAAGTGTCCCTGGATCACCTTGCCCCTTTAGTGACACTTTTTGATCACTTCTGAAGCAGAGGTACCAAATATTAAATCTCTGTCCAAGGGAGGAAATATCAACAGTCATACACACACTGTAATCAATGAGTAGTGACCCGTGCAAAAGAAGAAAAAAGAAGTTATGTACTCACCATAACGTTCCATCTGAGTAGTTCTACTTCATTTTTCTGCAACCTGTGGGTATTCGGATCCATATCGGATCCGAGCCGGCAACTTTTTTTCTAGCATCTGCTCCAAGCTCTGAGCTCCTCTCCTACCCATAATGCACTACCATCTCCTACCTTCCCTCAGATCGAATTTGCTGCAACTAAATACATAAGCAACTCAGCCCAATGAACCACACCTGTATAGACAGGACAAGGTCCGGGGGATGGAAGGTTGCAGAAAAATGAAATATAACTACTCAGATGGAATGTTATGGTGAGTACATAACTTCTTTATTTGAAGTAGTTAACTTCGTTTTATCTGCAACCTGTGAGACAGTCCTCAGGTGCTCCAATCCTGGGAGGCCCTTATGGAAGGATATTCCTGAGCACCGCAGAGTCAAATGATGCTCTACCCCTAGAAATCAGATCTAATTTGTAATGGGAAATGAAAGTATGTGAATTGGCCCAGGTCGCTGCTGCACAAATGTCGTCCAAAGGAACCCTAGACCAAAAAGCAGCAGAAATCGCCACGGACCTGGTAGAGTGAGCTTTAACAATACCAGGAGGAGATAAACCTTTTGCTTTGTAAACATGCAAAATGCAAAGAGTGATCAATCTGGCCAAAGAAACCTTAGAAATAGTCTTTCCCAGAAAGGATTTGGAAAAGGAAACAAACTGGTCAGCCTTGCGGAATGATTTTGTTCTATGAAGATAGAAGCAAAGTTATCTATGAACATCTAACAAATGAAGTTTGTATTCACCCTTGTTTTGGAAATTAGGAAAGAAAACAGGTAGATTAATGGACTGGTTTATGTTTGCTTCAGATGCCACTTTGGGTAAGAAGGAAGGATTAGTACGGAGAGACACCCTATCCTTATGGAAGACCAAATAAGGAGGCACGGCAGACAGAGCTTGAAGCTCAGAAACCCTCCTAGCAGATGTAATGGCGACTAGGAAAGCTGTCTTCCAGGATAAAAATTTTAAATCCACCGAAGCTGCAGGTTCGAATGGAGGAGCCACCAATGCCTGTAGGACAAAGGTAAGGTCCCAAGGGGGCACTGAATCCTTGACAGGAAGGCGCAACAGAAAAGTGCCTTTAAGAAAGGCCTTACACAGCCTAGAAGAGGCTATGGCAATGTTGTCTTCACCAACATGAAATTTAGAAATGGCTGCCAATTGTACTTTCATTGTGAAGGAGCTAGCTCCTCGCTGAAAAATGCCAGACAAGATATCCAACACCGCTGGAACAGGGGCTGTAAAGAAATCTAGGTTTCTCTGTGAGGCCCAAATGGAAAAACGCTTCCATTAACTGCGACATAGTTTCCTAGTGGAATCTTTAAGAGAAGCCACCAGTATGGATTTTACCGGAGATGAAAGACCGGGAGTCCTGGCAATCAACGGAACTGGAGCAACCAAGCTGTCAGCTTGAAGCTGCCCAGGTCAGGTGGGCGGACATCCGAGGGATGGGAGATTAGATCTGGGCAGGGATCCAGAACCCACAGAGGAGCTAAGAGATGAGACCAAAGGAATGGGAACCAAACCGAACGAGGCCAGAACGAGACAATGAGGATAACTTTGCACCTTAGTCGGCAAGCTTTCTGAAGAAACTTCGGAAAGAGTGGCAATGGTGGGTAAGCATACAGAAACCCGGGTGCCAAGCATGGACTAGAGCGTCTCTGGGGGCTTCCCCTGGTGAGGGAATCAGAGCGAACAACTCACTGCACTTCGCGCTGGAAGGAGATGCGAAGAGATCGCAGCAAGGCTGACCCCATGCAAGGAATATCTCCTCCACTACTGACTGTTTCAGAGACCACTCGTACGGCATCAGAAGAGCCCGACTCAATCTGTCCGCTAAAATGTTGGAGCACCCCGGGATGTGCATTGCTATCAGAAACCGACCAGTGGAGATCGCCCACTCCCACACTCTCATGGCCTCGCGACATAGGGGATAGGATCTGGTTCCCCCTGCTTGTTGATATACCAGACAACGTACATGTTGTCTGACTGAATTGTAATCAATCTGGGAGGAAGGACAGTGTCAAAGGCTTCCAACGCTAAAAGCACTGCCCTCATCTCTAGAACATTTATGTGCAACTTGGTCTCTGACTGGGACCACATGCCTTGGACTGTCCTTCCCGAACAGTGCCCCCCCCCCCACCCGAGTTGGGAGGCGTCCATGGTCACTGTGGCTTGGACTGGAGATGACGCAAAAGGGTGTCCTCCTAATATCTCCGTTGAATTTAACCACCAAAGAAGGGACGTCCTGCAGACGTGACTGATCCTCATCGGAAATTCCATGGGAAGGTCTAGCCAAGACCATTGAACAGCCACAGTCCATTGAAGAACCAGTATATGAAGGCGTGCACAAGGGAGAATCGATATTGAGGCAGCCATGGAGCCCAGTGCCCAGAGAACCTCGCTCGCCTTTGGAGACTTGAAGTTCACTATTTGAGCTATGTGGCACCTGAGGTGTAAGATCCTGTCTGGAGTTAAGAATACTTTCATCTGCAAGGTGTTTAGCAGTGCCCCAATGAAGTCTAAAACTTGTACTGGTTGCAATTGGGATTTCTGAACATTGACTGTAATCCCCAATAGATCTGCCAACCAAATGAAGTAGTCTCGGGCCAGACAAAGCAGACGCTTGCTGGGCGCAGCGAAAAGCCAGTCGTCCAGGTAAGGAAATACCTGAATACCCTGAAGCCTCAGGTGAGTCGCTACAACTGCCATTACCTTGGCGAACACCTTGGGGGCTATGGTGAGACGGAAGGGTAGGGCTCTGAACTGAAAATGACTGGCTCCAAGTCGGAAGCGCAGAAACCTCCTAGAGCTTCTGTGGATCTTGATGTGGTAGTAAGCATCCTGGAGGTCTAACGAGCACATCCAGTCACACTCTCGGAGATAAGGTAGAATGGACTGTAGGGTGACCATCTGGAATTTCTGTTTGGCTACAGACAGGTTCAAAGTTGACAGGTCTAGAATGGGCCTGAGGTTCCCAGTCTTTTTTGGCACTAAAAAGAACCTTGAGCCTGATCCAGACTGGTCAGGGGGACCTGTTCGATGGCTCATTTGAGAAGCAGCTTTGAAACCTCTACAGCTGCAGCCTCCGTGTGAGCAGGTGGAACATCCAGGTGGTGTTTTGGAATATTTGGAGGGGCAACAAATGGGATAGTGTAACCTCTGGATATAATCTCTAACACCCAGCGATCTGTCGTAATGGACTCCCATGCCTCTGGGTGTAAGGACAATCTTCCCCCGACTGCCTACAGAGTAGGACAGCTGGACAACCCCTCAGGGCTGCTGACCGGGTCTATCAGAAAAAGGCTCCCTAGACCCAAAATTCCTGGGACCCCCATCTACCTCTGGGTCTGTGTCAATCCTGTCCCCCTCTGCCTCTGGGGGAACAGTTGCCCTGAGAATCCCGGGAAAACTGAGATTTTCGGAAGCACATCTTCTATTGCCCTCTGCTTCCTAGAGAAGGACCGCTGAGGGTTAGAGAAGCAGATCCCGATGGCAGACAAAGTCTTCCTGTCCTTTTCGCTCTGGACAAGTGTGTCACGTACTGTCTTCCCAAAAAGGGAAGAACCATCGTAGGGAGCATTAATAAACGATGCCTTGAAAGAATCCGCGAACTGACACAACCTGAGCCAGGCATGACGCCTCATGGCTATGCCTGTCCCGGCCGCCCTAGCTGCTCCTTCCATGGCATGGGAAAGGAGCCACATAGACGTGTTTGAGACTGACTTCAGAGTAGACATTTTCGCAGAGAACAACTGTTTGTCCTGCGGCGATAAAGACTCTGGGGGCGACTCAGCAAATTCCGATGCAAGGTCTCACTGAAGCTGGATCACATGTGCCAAATAGTTCAGCGCATGGATTGAAAAGGTTGCTGACCGACCTGGACTCCTTGTCTGGAGGGTGGACTGAGGAACTATACTTTGCTAGTTCCTTCTTGGTGGCTGCTGTGACCAACATAGTGTCAACTGGGGCTCCTTTTGACCAAGGTTGTCTGTCGGAAGGGGGAGATAAAATTTTGCCGGGGCGTTTGGGGATGGACTCTATGGTGTCAGGCTCCTTCCATGCCCACGTGGTGATAAGGTCCACCAAGGGGTCCGCTGGCGGGGACACCCAGGAAGTAGATGGGCCTGTGCCAAAGGCCTCCAGGAATACTGACTCATCCCCAGAAGGTTTTGGGGCTGACCAATCTCCCCTCTGGCGGAGGATCTCCATGATTTCTCTGAAGGAGACGTCTTCGGGAGGTGATCTGGGGGAACCTTCTCCTTCATCTAAGTCAGTGTCCGTAGTGAGGGACTCAGGGGAGTCCAATTGCCTCCTTTTTGCACATGCGCTTACGTTGACCCTCTTCAGTGGGACTCTCAGAAGGGGACTCATGAGCCGCAGGGGGTTCCTCAGGGGAAATAACCTGGGGATCCTGTGGCGCAAGCTGTCCCTGAGACAGGATGAAGGGAGTCGTCGCCAAATCCAGGAGTGGCTGGGTGGAATCAGAAAGGATGGGCTGGGGTCTCAATCCCTGGGAGAGAACCCTCTCCACCACTTCAAAGGCCGAAGGAGAGCACACCTCCTTGACACCCAGCAAGGAAGATGCCCTCCCCGGATCCGAAGCAGGGACCGGAGCCGAAGCAAGGGTAGCCTGAGGTCCGAGGAAACGGGTCGGATCTGAAAAAGGCAGAGCCGAAGCATCCGTTCTCTCACGTCCGACTCCCTGTCCGCAGCTCGAGACAACTCGGGTCCAAACTAGTCGGATCCGAGGAGCTCAAGGTAACAGCCGGAGTCAAGGTTGCGGGAACCATCGGCGCCGAGCTACCAGCTCCAAAAATCCTCGGATCCAAGAGCCCCAAAGCACAGATCAGGGAAGGAGAGATGGGGCAGAAAAAGGGAATGGAAGTCCCCCCTTCCAGAGGGGAGAGGGGCCTAGCAAGACTCCCATCTGTATTTGGGACTGACTGAAACAGATATCAGGCAATCAAACCAGATAAGGGATTATGTGTACGCCTTGAAGCCTGCAGTAGGCAAAGGGCAAAAACATATACATTTAAAGTGCAAACTCAATACAAAGAATCTTAAAAAAAATATCTATGCTTTTTGTGAATAGGAATAAGTAAATATCTTTTAGGTCTAAAGTGGCCAACAAGGCTCAAAAAGAGGTAAAAAAAAAAAAAATCTTAAGAGTCAACATTCTGAATTTTGGAATAAGAAAAGTGTTTAGATTGGATACATCTAGAATCAGCCTTTTGGTTCCCTTTTTCCTTGGGACCAGAAAACTAGTGAAATCTTTGACAGTGCAGTATTAGAAATTAATAAACTTTTACATTACATAAAAGCATATCAAATAAAAACACATTCAGACTGGGACATTTACACTAGTACAATCACAGTATGTTGAAATGGAATATATTATACACCAGCATTTACAGTGGGAACAGCTGAATACATGGATATACATGAGTAAAACTATAAATACCTGTATTAAATTGGAAATAGACAAAATATTTAGATTTCTTGTGTCCTTTAGAGGCAAGAGAAGCAATTTACAAGCATAACAAAGTTAGCTGTGGACATTAAAGTCAAGAAATGTTAGTGCAAGAGTACAGCAGTAATCAGGGTCTTAGATTATATACATTTTATTTACAAATGAATATTCACTCTTAATTACTAAGGGCCCACATATTTTGGGGGCCGAGAGAGATGTGGGAAAGTGATGGTGAGAGAGGGCTGTCTGTGTTAAGAGTCAGCCTGGAGAGAGAGGCAAGAGCATAGCCAAAACTCCCTGAGTTGGTCTTTTAGATGATCGTTGAAAGTGGACAGGTTATTATGGAGTCACAGTGGCAGAGGTGAGTGAGTTCAATAGCTTGGGGATTTGAATGGAATAAAGGGATTCCCCTAATGAGTTATTAGCTTTGTGAGTGGAGAGTAAGGTTTTATTTGTCAAGCATAGGCAGGTTTAGGGGATAGTTTTTAGGCTGGGACACCAGTTCGGTTTTTGTACAAAGTGAAAAAACAGCCTTGAGCCAAAGACAGCCACTGGAAAACCAACCTTTAATGTAACGACCAAATGTAAAAACACAGTAAAATCCACTAGTTAAGCGCTTTCATCCCAAAGCTTAGAGGGACTTCATCAGAACCGAATGTTACATAAAAAAAATACATTCATACATTTTGCTAATTACTTAATAGCACTCTGTCATTTAAAACCTACAATTAAAAGGGCACACCCAAAAGGAAATCATCAACCCTTTAGGTGCTTTAATTTTAAAACACAGTTAATGTTTAGGTTTTCATTAAGCCCTGGATATACAAAGGCAATCAAGTGAAACTGCCATTTTAATTCACAAACATCTAGATGCACTGATATTTTTCCTTGTATGTCCTTAATTTGCTGAACCACTGCAAAATAAAATCTATGTCCCTGAAATTTACTTATATGTTTACACAAATCATTTGTGAGTTTACCCTTCTTTATATCTGAAGCTTATTTATTTATTTTATTTATTTATTTATTTTCAGTTTGATTACCGGGGAAGTCCACTGGGCCATGAAGTGGCCGTTTTCAGTGGAAGCCCGGGGAGAAATGCTCCATGAGTAATACAATACAAATGATGCAAAATACAAAATAAAGATCACACAGGGAATACAAGTGTGGGATTAATACATTCCAAACTGTAAAGAGATTATATACATTGTGAGGCAGTTTAACAACAGGGAAAAAGAAAAAAAAAATAGAAAGATATAGATTATGATAAAAATTTTTTTTTTTTTTTAAACAAAATATTCAAGCTTGGAGTCAAGTATAATCTGCTAGTTCTGGTTCATACAGGTTTATTAAGCTGTAAGAATAAGAAGAGAGTATAGTAGAGTGGGAAAGCTAGTGGGGATTCTTGGAGTTTAAGTGGGGTGAAAGCAGGAGCATTTCCATTTGGTAGATAGGTGATGGAGAAGTTGGGTTTTGAAGGATTCAGCGTTAGATATGGTCCTAAGAGAAGGAGGCAGAGAGTTCCATTTTTTACCAAGTACTACCACATGCATTGTTGTTCCCAAATTCCCAAAGAAGTCCTTCAGGGTAACCCCTTTTCCTAAACATAAGCGGTTGGGTAGCGTTCAAAAGACATGCGTGCGTAAATGGGCATGCCTTCGTTGAAGGTTGGGCGTCGAGCTGGCACCTCGGCGTTTCGTAAAAAAAAAAATCTACTGCCACTCATTAGCGGACCGGAGTTCCGCTGTGGCGACCCTTACTGGGAAAAGCCGAAAGACAAACAACAACAACTTAACATAAATTCAATTTCAATCAGAAAATCAGAATTTTTGGTAGTCATTCTCACTGTCCTGACCAGTTGCCCCTTGACTACCGACCTTTTTTGATGGAAAGGGTGGCAGCTCAAGAAATCCAAATATGAGTTAGAAAATGTAGATTTTCTGAAAATCTTGGATGTGTACGTCTGATCTACATTCCTCATAGTTAAATCAACATCCAAGTAATTGATTTTTTCCATACTAAATGCATGAGTAAATTGTAAACATACTGTGGTACCATTAAAATATGACAAAAAATCCTACAGTTGTTGTTTCCTACCTGTCCATATTAAAAATAAATTGTCCAGGTACCTTGTATAGTACTTTATATATGTCATGTAAGTACTACCAAAAATATTCTCAGCTTCCCAGTGGGCCACTAAGTTAGCATAGGTGGGGCACATGCTGCCATAGCTACCCCCACCATCTGTTTGTAAGACTGGCCCTCAAATTGAATGTAGTTGTTTGTTAGAATATTTTTCATCAATGCAATCAAAAAGTTGATATGATCCTGATTATACATCCTAGCATTCACTAATTGTATCTCAAGCCAGGAAAGCCCGATATCATGGGGTATAACTGAAGAGAGATTTTTTACATCTATTGTAACCATTATTGCAATGGAAGAAATTTCCAAATCATTCAAATGCTTCAAAAAAATCCCAAGAATCCTTACATATATACTCAAATTTAGTAAAAATTTGTTTCAAGTAAAAATAAAAAAAAAAATCCACATATTGTGCCATAATTAGAAGTTATGTACTCACCATAACGTTCCATCTGAGTAGGTATCTTCATTTGTCTGCAACCTTTGGGATACGGATCCGATCTCGGATCCAAGCCGGCAACTTTTACCACAGCATAGATCCGAGCTCCTAGCTCCTCCCTTTACCCATAATCCCCTGTCAACCCTAACTGACCTCAGATCAAGTTTGCCCAATATAAGCAATGTAAAGGTGCCCCGGAAGGAGCTAATCCAAGACAGATCCTAAAGGTCAGGGGGAAGGAGGGGGGATGGTTGCAGACAAATGAAGATACCTACTCAGATGGAACATTTTGGTGAGTACATAACTTCTAAATCTGAAGTAGGAACTTCATTTGTCAGCAACCTTTGGGACAGAGTCCCCAGCTACCTGAATCCTGGGTGGCCTTTATGGAAGAACATTCCGGAGCACTTCAGAGCCAAAGGACGCCCTACCTCTGGAGACGACATCCAGTTTGTAATGGCTGATAAAAGTATGAGATGAGGCCCAAGTGGCTGCGGAACAAATATCATCTAAGGGAACCCTAGATTTAAAAGCCGCCGAAGCAGCGACGGCCCTAGTAGAATGGGCTCGAACCCCTTGAGGTGCAGGCCTTCCCGAACTCTGGTATGCAAAGAGGATACAATTAGCTATCCACTGTGATAGAGTAACTTTAGAAATTGACTTGCCTAAACTTGTTTTGGCAAAGGAGACAAACAACTGGTCAGATTGCCTATGACCAGCAGTTCGATGAGTATAAAAACGTAATTGTCTGTGCACATCCAAGGAATGCAGTTTATATTCTCCTTTGTTCTGGTAATGGGGAAAGAACACGGGAAGATTAATGGACTGATTAATATTAGCTTCTGAAGACACCTTAGGCAGAAAAGACGGCTTGATCCTGAGGTAAATGCTATCCGGATGGAAGGACAAATAAGGCGGCTTAACACATAGAGCCTGAAGTTCAGAAACCCTTTTAGCTGAAGTAATGGCCACTAAGAAGGCTGTTTTCCAAGAGAGATATTTAAGATCAACCGTGGCCGCCGGTTCGAAAGGGGGGCTAGTCAAGGCTTGGAGGACCAAGGACAAATCCCATGGGGGTACTACCTCCCTGACTGGAGGTCTGGGAAGGAAAGTACCCTTGAGGAACGCTTTACAAAGCTTAGCAGTCAGAGGGCCTGATTCATGCCCTACATGATAATGCGAAATCGCTGCCAGTTGTACCTTGACTGTAGAGCAGCTAGCCCCCTGATGAAAAAGGGTAGTTAAGAACTCCAAAACCGACGTGAGAGGCACCGTGAAAGGGTCCAAGTGATGGTTCTCTGCCCAGATGGAGAAACGCTTCCACTTGCTTCGATAGACTCTTCTGGTGGAAGGTTTATGTGCTGCTACTAGGATGGCTTTGACTGGTGAGGAGATTCCGGGAGTCCTAATCAGGAGTGGAACTGGAGCAACCAAGCCGTCAGCTTGAGGTTGACCAGGTTGGGTGTCTGGAGACCCAGAGGGTGGGTAATGAGATCCGGGAGTGGCTCTAGAATCCATGGTGGATAAATTAGGTGAGACCACAGGTACGGGAACCATGTTTGACGAGGCCAGAATGGGGCAATGAGGATCATTTTGCTTCCCAGCCGACTGGCTTTCTGTATGAGTTTCAGCATCATGGGCAACGGGGGATAAGCGTAAAGGAGACCAAGCATGTACTAGGGAGTCTCTCGGGGACTCCCCCTGAGGGGGAATTAGAGTGCAGTAACTGTTGCATTTGGTATTTGAAGGAGAGGCAAAAAGATCTCAACAGGGTTGCCCCCATAGGGCAAATATTTGTTTCGCTACTAGGGGATTGAGAGACCATTCATACGGAGTCAGGATCGAACGACTGAGCCTGTCTGCTAGAATGTTGGACCATCCCGGAATGTGCGTTGCAATAAGAAAGCGGTTGGTGGAAATCGCCCATTCCCACACTCTCATGGCCTCGCGACAAAGGGGATAAGACCTGGTTCCCCCCTGTTTGTTGATGTACCAGACAACTGAGATGTTGTCCGTCTGTACTGCAATTGTCCCAATCGGTAGAAGGCTGTGAAGTGCCTGCAACGTCAAAAGCACCGCCCTCATCTCTAAGACATTGATATGCAAGGAGGTCTCTGTCATTCCACGTGCCTTGGATCGTTCTGCGTGAATAGTGCCCCCCCCCCCAGGCGAGAGGCGTCCGTGGTCACTGTGGCGACGGGGAAGTGCATCGAAAATGGTCGTCCCATGTGGAGACTCGGGGACCAGAGCCACCACATGAGCGACGTTCTGCAAGCCCTGCTTAGGGGAATAGGATGAGACAGGGAGTTGCGAGACAGGGACCATTGTACTTGGAGGGTCCATTGCAGAACCCTCATATTTAGGCGGGCTAGGGGTAGTAGAGGAATAGCTGCCGTCATGGACCCTAGAGCCCTCAGGATCAATTCCGCAGGTCGAGTGGAAAGAATGAGAATGGCCTTGACATGCAACCTCAGGTTCTGAAGCCGATCGGGGGTTAAGAAGGCAAGCATTACCCTGGAATCCGATCTGGCCCCTATGAAATCTATCACCTGTGAGGAGACTAGAGAAGATTTGGTCATGTTGATAGTTAACCCTAGACGTGGAGCGAGGAAGTAATCCCTGCCTGAACAGAGTAGATGCCTTGTTGGGGCGATGAGGAGCCAGTCGTCCAGGTACGGAAAGACCTGAATTCCCTGGAGCCTCAGGTGGGCCGCTATGACCACTAAGACTTTGTTGAACATCCTGGGGGCTGAGGTGAGACCAAAAGGAAGGGCCCTGAACTGAAAATGACTGGCTCCCAGCCGGAAGCGGAAGAACCTCCTGGAGCGTCTGTCCACTAGAATGTGGTAGTACGCATCCTTGAGGTCTATTGAGCACATCCAATCGTTCTCCCGTAATAGGGGGAGAATAGATTGTAAGGTGACCATTCGGAACTTTTCTTTGGGTACTGCCAAGTTCAGGAGAGAGAGATCGAGGATGGGTCTCAAGTCCCCCGTCTTTTTTGGCACCAGAAAGAACCTGGAGTAAAACCCCGATCCAAACTGATCTGGGGGGACGGGTTGGATGGCTCTTTTTTGTAAAAGCTGCTGGATTTCTGTAGCAGCTGCCTCCCTCTGATTGGGTGGTACATCGGGGAGGCTTCTGATTTTGGGGGTTACAATAAAGGGAATTTGGTAACCTCTGGATATGATGCGAAGCACCCAGCGATCTGTTGTTATGGACTCCCACATTGCTAGGTGCTTCGAAAGACGCCCCCCGACTGCCTCCAGAGTGGAGCAGCTAGGCAACCCCTCAGGGGTTCTGCGTGGGCCTCTCAGAGAAGGGCTCTTTGGACCCAAAGTTTCTGGGACCCCCTCTGCCTCTTGGGCGGCGTCCTCCCTGTCCTCCTCTGCCACAAGAGGACTGGTTGTCCGGAGCAGACTGGGACTGATGCGATTTTCGGAACCACATCTTCTTCTGACCCTTTTGGTTCTTAGAAAAGGACCTCTGGGGAGCAGAGAAGCGGACTACGACGGCAGACAACATCTTCCCGTCTTTCTCGCTCTGGACTAAGGTGTCGCGAACGGTTTTGCCAAAAAGTGCAGAACCATCAAAGGGGGCATTCGCGAATGACACCTTAAAGGGTTCCGAGAAGTCACAGCGTCGGAACCAGGCCTGACACCCGATTACCAGGCCGGCTCCGCCGGCTCTAGCGGCTCCTTCAGTGGCGTGTGACAAGAGCCACATAGAGGTATTAGAAACTGAGCGTAGAGTAGACATTCGGGAGGAGTACAGATGCTTGTCTCCTTTTGACATGGACTCTGGGGGGATGCAGCGTATTCTTTTATTAGATCCCACTGCATCCGGATGACGTGTGCCATATAGTTCAGCGCTCTCATGGAGAAGGTTGCTGAACTAAAGACCCACTTCCCCAGGCGGTCCATCGCTCAAGAGTCCTTACTCGGAGGGTGGACCGCAGAGCTCTCCTGAGCCAGCTCTCTTTTGGTGGCCGCCGCCACCAACCTGGCATCCACAGGGGGACCTCTGCTCCAGTGGGTTCTCTCAGCAGGGGGACTCAGGATCCTGTCCGGGCGCTTGGGGATAGGCTCTACAGTGTCCAGCTCCTTCCAAGCCCTGGTGGCAATAAGGTCCACCAGGCATCGGGGGGGAGGGGACACCCAAGAGGTAGATGGCCCTGCTTCGAATGCCTCTAGGAATACAGACTCATCGGAGGAAGCCTTAGGGGCAGACCACCCCCCCCCTAATCCTGAGCATTTCCATGATGTCTCCAAAGGAGACATCCTCGGGGGGTGACCTTGGGGAGCCTTCCCCTTCATCTAAGTCCGTATCTTCAGTAAGGGACTCAGGGGAGTCCATGTGCCTCGTCTTACACTTGGCTTTGTGAGGTACCTCTTCGGGGGGGGGGGGGGCTGTCCGAGGAAGACTCACCAGCAATATCACGTTCCGTAGGAACACCCAGAGACGTCGAAGCAGGCTGCCCTGAAGGCCGGGCGATGGGAGCCTGGACCAGCTGAGAGGGAGTGCAGGGAGGAGCCGAAGCCAGTACCAGGGGTCCGGATACACTCAACAGTGCCCTTTCCACCACCGCGAAAGCAGAGGGGGAGCTACTCTCAATAGGCTCCGAGAGTCGGCTCCCATTTGGATCTGAAGCGGGAACCGGATCCGGGGCTGAGACCCTCGGATCCGAAGGACCCGTGTGCTCCGACCGGGACGGAGCCGAAGTCACACAAAGTCCCTTGGATCCGAAGCTCCACCCACGGCTCAGAGAGGTCGGATCCGACAAACTCGAGGGACTAGTCGGAGCTGAAGTAACTAGTACTGTCGGCTCCAACATACCCCCGGATCCGACGCGGCTCGGCTCCAAGTGCACCGAACCTGGGAAGCTGGCCGGAGAAGGAGCGACTGGGGCAAAGAAAGGGGTCAAGCCCCCCCCCCCAGAGGGGGGGGGGGGAGGCAAGAGCACTCCCATCTGCAGCTGGGCCTGGATGAACCTCCTCATCATCCGGTCCATGTCTGCATCTGACATGCTAAAAGTAGACCTCGAAGAGGCCACCAAGGCAGACCTAGAGTGACGCCTCGATGACCTCGACGGGGACCGGGTTGCCTCCTCCCCAGGTCCTGGTGAAAAACAAGGGGACTGGAGCCGATGAGGAGACGATCCAGAAACCCTGGAAGGAGAAGCCCACTTGGTGGGCGGGGCCGAGGAAGAGTCCTTGGCCCGCCGCTTATGGTGCTTCTCCTTCTTTTTGGTTTTTCTGGCCTCCCTATCCTCCGGAGCCAAAACGGGAGGTTGAGTCCCGACCGGAGGGAGGGAGGCAGAGGTGGTCGCTACCAAGGACTAGGTAGCGGCCACCGAAGAACCGGAGGTCGGAGCAGAGTCCGGGATCAAAAGGTCTGCCAGAATCAGCTTCGATCTCCGGTCCTTAAGTGCCCTGGGGTTGAACGCTGCACAAATCGTGCATCCCGAAGAGAGATGTTCAACCCCAAGGCACCTAACGCACAGAGTGTGGCCATCTGCCGGTGAGAGCTTATGGCCACACTCAGTACATTTTAAAAAGATGGCTTTAGGGGTCTCCAACATGTCTAACGTAAACCACACTCACTAGGCCCCTAACACACCACAAACACACACTACGGAACAGCGAGGGTAGGGAGGAAAAAATTTTAACAAAAAATCGATATATAAGAGGGAACCTACACAAACTCACTCAATCACACAAGAAAATACAAAATTTCTTAGCTTTTTTTCACAAAAAATCTTCCAAATGCCAGGAGCTCAAAATCCAGCTTGTTGGCTTGAAGCGTGGCAAACTAGATCTGAGGTCAGTTAGGGTTGGCAGGGGATTATGGGTAAAGGGAGGAGCTAGGAGCTCGGATCTATGCTGTGGTAAAAGTTGCCGGCTCGGATCCGAGATCGGATCCGTATCCCAAAGGTTGCTGACAAATGAAGTTCCTACTTCAGATAATAAGTTTTAGACCTCCTGCCATTCACAATTGGTCTAAAAGGTGGCCGACATATATCTTTGTGGATTTTTGGGATCCCAAATATGTTAGCTATCACTGGAAAGTAATTTCTAATGAAATCATACTCAAAGTCATCTGGCCTTGCATAAGCATGTCATATACTAAATCATCTATTTTAGCAAAAGCAATATGAACCTCATTAATGGACACCTCACAATACATGTCATCAATTAAAAGTCTATTCATATTATTCCTGTAATCTTCTATATCCATAACCACCATACCATTGCCTTTGCCAGGCTTCATTACCCTGATAGGACTATCATGAATAATCCCATTTAACAGTGCATGATCTTCCACTTCCAATTATCATCACCTTGCATGTTATCAATAATTTGTCTAAAGTCCAGTTCACAAACCTTATCAAACACACTGATTAAATTATGCATTGGTGTATTAAAAGTACTAGGCTTACTTAATAAATGCCCCCCTACATTGTATTCATTATTGCCATTAGAATTAAACCATACTTTCAAGTTCAATTTTCTACAAAATAACTTTAAATCTAGTAGGACATTTTCAATACGTGCAGCTCGGGCAGGAACAAAAGTGAATCCTTTAGACAACACATCAACATGCGAACTAGTGATACATTTACAAGAATAGTTATAAACTTTAAAATCACCAGAAGCATTCAAAATAATATTATGCAACTTGTTTGAACTATTTTCAGCTGCCAAAATTGCATTTACAAAGTCACTGTCCTCTTCAAAAACTGCAGTAGAATTAAAATCAGGTGAAAAATCAGCCACATCGCTAGAACAGTCATTTCCTTGCCTTACCAAAGAAAACGTTGAATTTAAAACCTCTTCTGCTGTTTCCTCGAATGAAATTGCTTTGGTCAAGCCCCCTGAGCTGAATAGTCTCAATTCGGGAACATGTTTAACAGGGTACGCAGTTTTGTTGCTATAAGCCTGCATATCCCTGTTAATTGTATTCAGTTTGCGATGAAAAATTCCTTTACAAACTCTTTCCACTTTATTAATAATGTTGTCAAAATTCGTAATGTAATGTTCAAACAGTAAATCAGCTTTGATACTTGCATTAAGTGCTTCTAAGGATTTGATTAGCTCATTCATAAGAGCCTCATTATGTTTAATTAATAATCCCATCCTTTCCAGCCCAGCATCATCAAAAATACAGTGTAGTTGTCTATAAAATTCCACCCCAAAGGAATCGCCATTGGGGTAATGCCACAGTCCAAGACCTTTAGGAACTTGCTTAAGGTCAATATTTCTTTGCAAATATGAATTTTCAAGTTGCAACTTCTTAAAACTTAAAAGTATTGTATCAAACTTTTTAACTTCTCTGTCAGCGTAGTGTCATCCGGAGATGACTGGCTTACACCAACCCTATTCCCATGCATTTCATTTGGAGTAAAGGAAAAAACACTTTCAGTCCAACAAAATGTATGGTTCTTGTCATATATATATATATATATATATATATATACATACATACACACACACACATATATATGTATATATATATATATATATATACATATATAAATACATATATATACATATACATATATATATACATATATATATATATATACATATATATATATATATATATACATATATATATATATATATATATATATATATATATATATATATATATATAAAAACGCTCCTCCAATGGACTGGTTCTTCGAGCAGTGGAAGGTTTGCTTTGGTGTTCATTGTTTTATATTTATATTACTGGTCTTTATTTTTCCATGGCTGAGGAAACAGAACTGGAGGATTTTCTCAACACACCACTTTTGCTTGGAACAGAAGGCGATGACGCTCCGGTGACACGCGCAGAGTTCAACAAAGTGTTAGACCTCCTAACCCAATTAAATGAGATGCTAAGAGGCAACATAGGCGGGACTTCCTGTTCTATCCATGGTAATCAAGAACAGGCTTTAGAACAAAGAAAAAAGCGCACAATTCGTGAAACAATGGTCGCTCAACAAAGAACGCAAAATAACTCTAATAAAGGTCCTTCTTCATCTCAACAAGCTGATAATAACCCTGTGGAAGTATTTCTTGGGCAGCATCCACTTGAACTTGATGTTCAAAACAACCAATTTAATTTCAATGTCTGGGCGGACCAACAGTTTTGGTTTAAGCAAGGTACTGTACAAATTGATAAAACCGACATTGAACAACAGTTTAATATTTTAAAAGAAAGACTATATTCATATAAAAGCAACCAATTGGAGATTAATTATCTTAAAGAATGTGTAAATGTTGAACGGGTACCTAAGGGTTTGCGTTGTTTTAAATTTCCAAACAACGTACAACCAGGTACAGCACATTATGATAAATTGTGTAACATTTTTAATAGAGCTGGTTTGCAGGTGTTAGAAGCAATGGTGGAGGAATATGAAGTTAAAGCCAATATTCTTCTTAAGGATTTGAATGTCATGAATGAGAAATTGATTAACACTGGTTTTTTATCTGTTAAAAACAGCTATGAAAATGTATTCAATGAGGTGGACCAGTATTGTTTAAAAATTTTAAATAGGAAAATTAACAAGTTAGAAAGGGATCTAAATGAATATAAAGAAGGGTTAGCTTACCCTGTGGCAATGAGAAATAAACGGAATGACGACTATAGCAGGAACCGGGTTCAAGTTAATGCATATAGAAATGACCATGTACAACTTCCTACTGAACCATTAAGAAGTAGTGAAAGAATAGCTGAAAAGAGTAGAAAAAACACGCATCAGGATTTTCACTTTCCCCAGGACAGATTCACGGGGAGGGGGGAGAATTATCAGCAACAGAAATGGAGAAAGACTTAGATTTGGGGATGGGCAACAACAGTTTTTTTAGATCATGATGATTCCAATGAGATAATCTCATATGAAAGTGTAGAAAGTAAAGACTATACACTAGTTAAGGACAAGAATTTCACAATATACAATTTTACAGAAATAGAGATCAAAAAAGAGTTTTTTGATTTATTTATAAAAAGTCTTCACTTTATTCCGGCGTGTCCTACTGAGTTAACAGAAGCTTTAATAGATTTGAAGTTGTTTGTAAGGCAGATAAATTTAATTTTGAACTTTAATGGACACACAAAAACTACATTAACCAGGTCTAGCACCTTCAACCCCCCCAACACATCCATGTTTAAAAGTGTTTGAAGAAATGGTCAGTAAGGAAATAAGAAAGATCATCTCCAAAAAATCAGATAGGGTACCGGCCAACATGAAACCAGAAGATATGTCATTAATACAGCTTCTAAGGAAAGAAAAATGTAGAACTATGAAGCCAGATAAAGGAGGGAGCTTGTCTTGATGTATATGCAGGATTATGAAATGTATTTGTTCAACATGTTACAAGATTCTGAAAAATATGAGTTGTTATCCAGAAATGAAGTGAACTTAGCTTATTCCAAAATTAAGTATACCTTGATGGATAATTTATTACAAGGATTTATTAATGAAGAGGTTTATAATTATTTGAATGTCAACAAACCTAAAATCCCAATAATTTTTGGAATTCCCAAGACACATAAAGGTCTTGAACCGTTAAAATTTAGACCGATAGTGTCAGGTAGAGGAGGAATTTCAGAACCTATAGGTAAGTTTGTTGACTATAGGCTTAAAAGCTTTGCCACAACCTTGAAATATATATGCAAAGATTCTTGGGATTTTTTAAGAGGTATACAGAGAGATTTTTTCCAAACAGATTTATTACTAATAACTATTGATGCCGTGGACTTGTTCCAGAGTATTCCCCATGAGCAGGGTCTGGACTGGTTCAATGAAACACTGGTTAAAGAATCAGGTTTGTCAACTAACACTATAAATTTACTAGTTGAATTCATGGAAATTATACTAAAAAATAACTTCATGTTTTTCAATGGAGAAATATATAGACAAAAAAAGGGGGTGGCAATAGGTGCCCCATGCGCCTCTATGTATGCAAACATAGTATTACATAGATGGGAGCAGGATTTTATCTTTTCCACTCAATGGAAGGAATACATAAAGCATTATACCAGGTTTTTAGACGATACAAGTATATTGTGGACTGGTACTGAGGGACAATTTTTGGAATTTTTTGATTACATCAATTCCAC